>NC_056747.1:329039714-329107214 GCF_019279795.1 Protopterus annectens
TATATATATATATATTGTATTTATACACACACATATAGTTTATGTAATATTCTCTGTGCACAGAAGCAATTCATTTATGTAAGAAAAGTGGAAAATTTTAAGACAAATAATGATGGAATTAGATTTGCAAGGTATTTTCCAAGGACAATAAAATGATGGTAAAAAAACAGACCAAGGAGAGCAGCATGCAATATTAATGGCAAAGTAACTGCTACAGCCGAAGGTTAAAAGACAGGTGAAACTGGATTGTGAAGTTCAGGAGACTTCTGGAATTCTGGGGTGGATTATATTTATGAGACTGGAACATATGGGAAGATCATTTCCAGTCGTTGAGGAAAACACTGTTCTTCTTGCTGCAGTAAACTTCGAATCTTAAAAATGGTGCCAAACTCAAAGTAACTGTGCGACTCTATCAATCAGTTGTTTGGTGCATTTGCCCAATGCGTCATTGTGCTGCTATCAGAAGTGATCCCTTGCATAAGCTACTGCTTTGTTTAAATATACTCGTAACTATTTTACCTGGTACCACAGTGAAACTTTACAATGCCTAGTGGATTATTGAATCTTACGTTGTTCCATTTTTGCTGATATCCAGTATTACAGTATTGTTAGAAATATGTTGAAATGGGGGACTAAGTTGTTGAAAACTTTTCATTAAAAATATTATGAAAATAAATAATGTCCTAAATAAATATTCAACACAAGAGTCAGACAGTGGGTTTCAGGATCTTTAGAGTACCAGACAGGAGATGCTATTTACTCGCTGAGAAGCTTACAGTTAGTAGTAGCCATAACATACAGTAGTTATCAGGAGATAGTCTGGTTTCTTTGTCCAAACATAACTGAATAGAACAAAATTGATTTTTTGTGAATTTTTTATATTCCTATGGCTGTTGCAAATCTGCTGATAGTTTTAAGAAACATGAAACAAATCTTTGTTTCATCTGGTGATTCCAATACCTACATTAAACACACAGGAATACAAGCTAAAGACTATGGCACTTGCTTTTCTTTAATGCACAGTCAGAGAAGACAGGCTTATATTCAGACTAGCACTGGTAAGTCTGTTGTTATAAAACAGAAAATGCTGCGAAGATAGGAAGTAAATATGGAAAGCATTCCTGAAAAAGCCACAACAAACATCACTATGGCAGAGACTTGGCAAAACATGTATGTATATACTTTTACGAGGCTATAAGAAATTAACAGAGAACATTTATCTGTCCATCTGTCTGTCTGTGTATCTGTAGAAATGATTCCTACAAACAAGAAGAAATTATCACATACCGGTGGACTGAGGGCATGGAATGACTGTGAGCTACCTCTTCAGAACAGTTTCACACTATTTTTTCAAACATGTGTCAGAAGAAATGGACAAAGGCAGTAGAGCCACTAAGTGTGTAAGTACACATACACTGACATAACATTCACATATATATTTTTTTTGTTTTTACTATTTGCTGTTTGACTTCTTCAAACATCTTCCCTGACCTGAATATTCTACCCTTCCTCTATCTGTCTGCCTTACTATCAGGAAAATACATGTGCTCTGTACAGATAGGTGTGGGGCAGGGTTTAACTATGTCACCAGTAAAGTCCTAAGTCTGAGCATATGTTCAGATGTGACTTCAGAACACATGGAATTGACTTGCTTTGCTATACACATTATCCAAATAGGTGTTAAGATTTTTTTTCACAGAGCTTGCATACTAAACCACATATCTAATCTGTGCAGAACTGTTAATTACAGAAAGTACTTTATTTCATTCAGCTTTCATTCCCATCTGTGTATCCCCAGTTTTAAATTAATGAACTTCTCCCCCTCTCCACTTAGTCTCAAGGACCAGCACAAGGTTAACATAGCATGACCCCAGATGACATACGTCAGACTAGTGCCGCGAGACATTGGTACAGTGCTTCTTCTCAGTTAAATTACCATCATTAATTTATTTTTTTATTTAATATTTGTTGACCGGGAAAGTCCGACTAGGACAGAGCCTATTTTCAGCAGAGGCCTGGGAAGAAACACTCCAGATAGATTAATAGTTTATACACAGGAGAGATGAGAACATTTTCAACACAATTCTTCAGAAACCTGTATTCCTTAAATACTTCAAGCAGCGACTGTCCCATTTGTTGAATCTGTTTCTGATTACTTTAGTAGTGTCTCTCTGATGTTTTAATACATTAATGTCTCGTGGGAACAGCAAAGACTACAGCACAGAAAAATAAACTAGTGTTGACTTGCCTACAAAAACATTACAGGTTACCTGTATATATTATTGTAATTATATAATTTGTTTGTGTCTTTCGGCTTTTCCCAGTTAGGGGTCGCCACAGTGGAACTCCGGTCTGCTAATGATTGGCAGTTGATTTTTACGTACCGGCTTGCCAGGCCTGACGCACAACCTTCAACGAAGGTACGCCCAATCACGCATGTCTCCACGCAGAAGACGCTCTAGGTAAGAATCGAACCGGACAGCGTCTTACTGTGAGGTGACAACGCTACCGCAGCACCACCACCGCGGGTATTGTAATTATATAATTATAATTACAAATACATGTTATACAAATATTTAATATTATTTTAAATTATTAATACTTTAATTGTTATTATATATATATATATATATATATATATATATATATATATATATATATATATATATAAAAGACAACATTCTTTTGATACACTGGTGAATCCCAGGAATGTTACTATGTTACTAAGTGATGGTTTTATTATTGTACTTATTGGTTTAGTGCTATGTTATGATAACTTGTTCTGTACAGCTCTCTATATACACTGTATTACCGTGGTTCTCTGTCAGTATACCTCCAGCTAACCTACATTCATAAACTTTTTACTATCTCTCTATTCTTATATTTTCCTCATTTTCTCTTGCTCTGACTCACTGTTGTCTTTCTTCTATATTTTTAAATAATAACTACTAAGTTTGTTGCCTATATAATATGACATTTAGTAGAGTTTTTCTCTTTTCTTTCCTTTCAGAGCCTGAGGTCAGTACATTGACCAAGATATTGCTGAAGCTCTGCCAGAAAGGCCAGCTCCCAAACATTTTCACGGAGATTTTTGTCTGTGTACAACGTAAGCAAATTTAACTTGAAGAACCATGGTGTGTATTATTTATTTATTTGACATTTGTTGACCGGGTTTGTCCATCTGAGTTTGTGCCCTTTTTCAGCAGAGGCCCAGAGAGAAAAGCTCCAAAGTAAAAATTATGCAAAAATTATACAAAAAATAGATTCAAAGAACAAATAATGCAAGTCTAACATTTGCAGTACAGAAGTAAAAATACACAGGTTTATAAAACAAATTATACAAGAAAAAACTTCCAAGGACAAATTGTGCAGGCAAGATGTTCAAAATACAGAATAACAAATCTGAATACAGATACAATGATATGTATATATATATATATATAAAACAGAGGTTATTCGGTGGCTAATTGTATTACGAGAAGAGATGTCATTGAAAATGGAATTTCAAGTTAGAAGTGGGTATTGAGGAGCATTTGGTCAGAACCAGACAGCAAAGATGCAGAGGAACATGCTATTGGTGGTCAAGCCCGAGGGACTTAGAAGTTAGTTTGTCAAGTATAAGTAAGAAGGGAAATAAAAGAGAAAGGTAGAGGAGGGAAAAGGAAGACTAGTATAAGATTACTGGGGCAGAATTTAGAGGGGTAAGGGGGTAGTAGAATGCTGTTTTAATACACAGGAAGATAGAATAGTTAGAATAGTTTGCATGTTTGTGGGAAAGGAGGTAAGACAGGAATGTGAGGGTGGGGGAAAATAAGGGAGGAAAAGAGGGAAGGGTAGGAAAGAGGGGGGCATTTTATGGGGGATTGTTACAGTGACATCTCCTGGTGCTATGTAGATAGGTATTGACATCATCTAGTCAAATACATGCCTGCCTGTGGTGGAAATTAGTTTTTAACATTCCCCCAACTGAGTTGTCCTTGCACTCTAAGGACCACTTACTAAATTGGCCACTGTCGTTTCTTGGTACCTCTGTGCTAATTGCTTTCTGTTGGCTATAAACTGATTACTCTCTGTTGTATTTTCACCTGAACCCAAAAATGTTCATTACTAACCTATCGTCTATTAACTGGAACTGCCTAAAAATCCTCCGCTTAGATGATGCTGTAAATTAATTCAATACAACTTTCCTGAATATCCCAAATAGTCTTGTACCTCCTAAAAAGATGAGACTAAAAACAAATAATGAAATTTGGTTATCCAAAAAGAGTAGAATGCTAATGAAGACAAAAACAATTACTTTCAGAATAATAGTAAACACACCCCTAAGAAATTCTGGTCAGCCATTAAAGAAAACTTGCACCCTGGCCATAAATTCAAACCTAACCCCTCTCCCAATAATTCATCACTTAAAATCACAGTACAGTTCAACTCTTATTTCATAGATAGTACAGCATCTCTAACCAAGAATTCCCCAATATCTAATCCTAACCCCGCTCAGCAGCCACATATTATCACATCCATGCTCACCTTCAGACCTGTGCCCACATCCTGTATAAAACTACTCTTAAACAAACTCATGCCATGCTCTCTACTTCAGCTGATGTTCTTCCAAGTGAGTACCTTAAAACAGCAGCCAATAGCATTGCCTACCTAGTCTGAATCCTTATAAAAAAGGTAAATTCTGGAATCCCAAATTCCTTGTCTCTGGAAAAAGTCTCACATTATCCCTCTGCACAAAGAAGGAAATTCAACAGACATTTCCAACATTAGACCTATAGCAATCATATTCCCCTCTCCAAAATACTTGCAAAATATATTCAAAAACAATTGCTAAACTATTTGTTGCAGGAAGGACACCTGTCCCCTCCACAACATGGCTTCTGTCCTTTCCATAGTACTAAAAGTGGACTTTTAAGCTATATAAATACTCTCAATAAAGATAGAGACAATGGCAAACTAGTCTCCTCCTTATTTCTATACTTATCTAAAGCTAACTACACAGTTTGTCACAGCAAACTTCTACTTCACTCTTCTCATTAGGTCCATACCTCTCAACCTTTTAGAGAAAGAAATCTGGACAAAGCCATAAATTATGGGGACACAAAGGCCCCAAAATAGGGACACTTTTTAAATATTGCTCTTACAAACTTAGAAAGTTGATAGAATAACAAGTTTTGCATTAGCATGAATTTTCTGAAGGGAATAAAGTCTGAAACACAAATGTCTGTTATTATTTTCTGACTTCAACACTCAATGATTTGCCAGAAAAACACAATTTTATGAGAAGCAGACCAAAAATATGAGACAAAAATCTGTACAGTTGAGAGATGTGATTATGTCCCTCTCAGTCCACCCTTCTGTGGTTCAAAAGCAACCTGTGTAATAGGTATCGGTCAGTAAAATGGCATTCTATCCTCTTTTCATGCCTCCCAGTCACCACTGGTATACCACAAAGCTCTGTCCTTGGTCCCCTCCTCTTTAACATTCTCACCAATATCCTCCACACATCCATATAACAGGCCTCCATAATAGAGCATGCAGATGACTCCACACTTATCTGCACATCTGACAAAGTAGCACACCTCCAAAACATTACTCAGCAAGCTTTAACAGCAAATGAAACATGGCTTTGTAACTCACAACTCAGGCTCTGCCCTAAAAAAAAAAAAAAAAAAAAAAGACTACTTTGTTTTTTCTCCAAATTCCTCTCCTGTGAAAGAACAAAATTTAAAGTCCTCAATCTTGATACTGAAATCATGTCTCATAGCAAATTATTAAGGATGATAGTGGATGATCATCTTAAACATAGGTCTCAACCTCTTAAGAGGCCAATGTGGAACACTGACCCTAGCAATGTGTGACAAACAGTCAAAAAGTGGAACACCCTATTTTCGCACTACGCGAAATGCACCATTTCTATGGGACCTGGATGAAAAGTGGGCTCTCTGCCAGAAATACTAAGTTAATGAATACTGTACATTTTTAAAATTCAATAGGACACACATCATACAAAACAAAGTCAGCAGAAACCATTGATAAAATACAATATACTCAGTAGCAAATAGTTACATAAAAGTATTCAAGTGCAACTGTTAACAAATGCTGTGCAGCGCCTGCTTTTTCAACCCCTCCACATTTTTTCCCAACTAACTCCGTTAACTCAAAAGAAATAAACTTTCAAGACCGGAAAAACAAACTAGCGAAAACCACCGCTAATTCAAAAGCCAAGAACTCGACTCAGGCCAGTCCAAAACGTAAAAAACATGAAAAACAACAAATTTTATTAAGCCACTGCAAAAGCTTTTTGTTAGTACCTTGCACTAACTTCTTCAGACAAGCAAAACATTCCCACCATTACAAGTGAGTTTAAATGTTTCAATGCTGGTATTTAAACTCACTTGTTATTGTGGGAATGTTTTGCTTGTCTGAATAAGTTAGTGCAAGGTACTAACGAAAAGCTTTTACAGTGGCTTAATAAAATTTGTTGTTTTTCATGTTTTTTTACGTTTTGGACTGGCCTGAGTCGAGTTCTTGGCTTTTGAATTAGCGGTGGTTTTTGCTAACTCCGTTAACTCAACCAGTCAAGGACAAATCAGAGCAAAATCAGGGACAATGTAACAATGTGGTACTACAATGTTTGATCCTTATAACACAGACTACTGCTATACAATACAAAATGATATAAATAAAACTACAAATATTGCAAGGAGTATAAAAAGCAAGCTACAAATATTGCATGTTGGTGGGAGCAGATTACAAAGACAACAGTGCAAAGCCTGTGTCATAAACTTACAATTGGGCAAAATTCACATGAGCCCAAATAAATCCTGAAGACAATGCATATGGAGATTCTGTCTTAAGTCAGTACTATGTTTTTTAAGACTGGTGAAATGAACAGATATTGCCAGAGAGCACAGTGTGCTGTCAGCTGAGAATATCAGTACAGCATTAAGTACTGTTTATAATATGTGGAAATATGGGGATCACTTTGTAGGGAGGAAAATAAACTCTGTGGACAGGAAACATTGTACTTAGGACACAATTGTCCTTTAAGTATGGTAACTAGCAGAAGAATAAATGTAGCTATGAGAAAGTTGCCATTTCAACTTTAATCCACCATTTCCAGGAATTTTAAGCTTTTTAAAAGGTTTTGGATGTCATAACTTTTACTATCCATTACAACAGATGATTCTGTCATAAACCATACTCTTAGTGTGTTTCTTAAAGTAGCTTAAAACTACTGATCAGTGAATTAGTTCATAAATAAGGGGAAATCATGGACTCATTGAAGCATGATAGCATTCATTCAAAAAATAATACATTTATTCAAAAATAATAAAGTCACAATAATTTCTACGGTTAAGTGCTTTCGTCTCACAAAATTACTAACAGAGGCTTCTTCAGAACCAAAAATCATTCCAAGACCATCCTGTTCTTATAAAGATCTTTCAATTAAGAACTTACTGTTCAATCAAGGACATAATTAGGGCTATTATTTTCTGAATAAACATATTATTTTCATTACTCCAGTATATCGAGTGTTGTATTAGAGCACCTTCCACCGCTCTTAATGCACGTTATCACATTTTGGTTCGTGATTATTTATGGTAGAGTTGTATGCTGGCATTTGAATTTGGCTTGTTTTTTCAGTTACAGTGAGTTCAGATGGATCAAGTAGTGTGTATAGGAAATACTGGACTGGAATACAGAATGAGTGCAGTTGAAATGGGCCAGGTAGAATGAATTATTGGATAATCTACTGGTATTGGACTTGGTTCAGCTGAAGAAGTTGATTCACCGATTAATTTCATCCAGTTGGTTAATCTACTGATACAGATTTCCACCTCCTTGATGGACATTGTGAGGTGAAACTCCAGGATGTATTTTGGCATTGATTCTGAACATGCAATAAAAAGGGGTGTCCCCTTGGCCATCAGAGCACAGGTTTTCCTGAATGGAACGTAGGCAGCAGAGAGGGCAGCACTGAGCACGTAAGGGGAGGGAGAATTGCATAGTCAGGCACAGAAAAGTTCACTCGTTTCCTTAAAGAAATAAATTACTTGACTGGCTAGTATACTGAGTTGCCGACAGCTATAACTGCGATATACAAGCCCGTCAAAAGTCAGAAAGCAGAGCAGTGGTTGCTCATTGCGAAACAGTGGAACAGTGGGCTTAATTGATCATAAATGCGGAGCATTCCACACAATCTGGAGCACTTGGCTGCTCAGATCTTAAATTCAACCTGTGTGTACAAAATTGCATAAATAAATATCTTCAAAAACTAGAGATACTTTATAGAGCCAAAAACATTCTCACTGATGCAACTAAAACTACACTTGCCACTACTTATCGCCTCAGAACACTTCTTTATGGTGCTTCCATCCTTACTAACCTCCAGGCATCACAAATATAAAAACTTGAACAATGCTTTAACAAAGTTGCTACATTTGTAGCAAATAGCCATTTTAAAACCCACCACTGTAACTGTATAGCACTAAGAAGCCTAAATTGGTAAGCACTATTTATTTTATTTTTTATTTTACATTTCTTTACTGGGAAAGTCTGACTAGGCAGATACCTGTTTTCAGCGGAGGCCCGGGGAGAAAAGCACAACATACAAAACACTATAAAACAGACAAACAAATGGATACTTATACATAAGATAAATGCATATAGACATTACATAGCTTTACATGGTGAGGTACTAATATGCAAACACATACAAACAAGAAATGTATCAAGATATACACTTGGATACTTATGATTAATGCATACAACATTTCATAGCATGTTGGACAGAGGAGTACAACAGTTAAACCCTATTCCCTATTCATTCAATAGTTCAAAGATTAAAAAAAGTAAAATACAATTCTTTTAAATTATTGTTGCATATTTACAAAAGTTTTATCTGAGGTTACAGTGGTTATGACTTATTGTAGGAAAAGTGAGATTATCAAAAGGTTGTGATATTATTGAAGGAAGAAGATAACCGTTTTGATTTGTAGAATATATAGATAGCAATAAGGAAGCTAGAGGGGACATCTGTGAGGCAGGTGTAGCAATAGGCTGGTACAGCATTACTTGGATGGGTACTGTGGTATATCATAAATTGTATAAGCTAACCAGCACTGTTGCATGAGCAGAGCCATGCATGCGATAAATGACTTTTGAGTAATTTTTTGAAGTAAGAATTGTTAGAAGTGGATCTAATAGTTTGAGGAAGTGAGTTCCAATTTTTGGCTAAGTAATTTGAGTAAAGAGAATCTCCTGCTGTATTCTTAACTTTGGTTACCTTTACAAGTAATTTGTTAATGGAACATGAACCTCTGTGATTGGAATAAGGTTCAAGTGTGTTTTGGAGAACTGTTGTTTTATCAAGCTGGTATAGTAGTTTATGAGCCAAAGACAGCTGATTATAAGATAGAAGATGTGGTAATTTTAACCAGGAGAGTTTTTTTTCAGGGCAAGACAATGGTGTGATCTGTATGTAGAGTCTGTGGCAGATTTTGCTGTTTTATTATAATATGCTTCAAGTTTAATTAAATCTGAAGTTTTTAGGTTGGTGAGTATGGGCGAGGCATAAAGGAGAGTAGAAAGAAGGTGTGTTCTTGCAGTGGCTAGCTTTTTATTATTGGTTAGGAATTGTTTATTTCTATATAGGATGTCTAGTTTTTTTGTGTACCTTCTCTATTGTTTGATATATGTGTAAGTCGAATTTCATGTTGTTAACAATAATAACACCTAGTAGTTTTGTTTGGGATACCGGTAAAATAGTTGTATTGCCTGTGGCTGTGATGGAGAAACTAGGAGGGAGGTCAGTGGATCTAAAGAGTTGAAAGAGCATTAGTCTGGTTTTACCAGGGGTGAGTATGAGTTGTGAGTTACAGAACCAGGATTCTACTGCTAAGAAGGACTTTTGTGTTATGTCTTGAAGTTATTGTGTGGTAGGAGCAGCACAAATAAGTGTAGAATCATCTGCATATTGGACCAGGGAAGTACGAGATGTAGCAGTGTTAAGATTATTAGTAAAGATACCGAAGAGAAGGGGCCTAAGAGTGGAGCCCTTTGGGACCCCCAGTGTGACAGGAAATAGGGGGGAGAGATCTTGCTGCCATTTTACGGTTTGCTGATGACCTGTTAGATAGTTTTGGAACCATGTGAGTGCAGAGAGACTGAGATTAGGGTTAGAGAGAACAGATAGTAGTTTGTGGTGGGAGATGGTATCAAAGGATTTTGACAGATCAAGAAAGATGGATGGGGTGGAGTTAATGCTTGTTCAGGCTGTAAGATTCTTTCGACTGCTGACCAGAATTTTTGTGGGCTATACTGGTGCTTCATTTGGATATTAGTGTAATATATATATATATATATATATATATATATATATATATATATATATTTTTTTTTTTTTTTTTGCCTAGTTTAATTTGTTTTTTTTTTTGGCTTTGTTTCTAAGTTCTTGATATGCTAGATGATTTGGTTGAGATTTATTTGTGTACCATAGTTCACGTGCCTTGTCTCTTAGTTTTTGCAGAGTTCTTGTTTCCTTAGATCGCCATAGGGTAAAGTTTGACTTTGCTCATTTTGTCCTAGGAGGTGCTAATTTGTTAAGGATATTGAGGAAAGTAGAATTGAAATACTCAACAGCAGCATCTAGGGGCAGAGACTTTAGCAGAGTCCAGTTACGACGTTTGAGGTTGGATATAAAAGCTTGGGATTTGAATATTTTCTTGTTTCAGATGTGGCAATAAACGGTATGTTTTAGAGGGTTAATACATTGTTTGAGTAGGTAGGTTGCTAAGTGATCACTGAGGCTATTAAGAAGACAACCAGAGTCCAGAGAGTGAGAGGGTTTATTAGTTAGGGTCCAGTCAAAGATAGACTGTCTATTTCATTTTTTGTCTAGTCCAGTAGGGGATTGAATAATCTGAGTAATGCCATGGAGTTTAATATTGTTAATGGGATTCTGTGAGTTACAGGTGAACCAATCTGTATTAAGCTCACCAAAATAATTTTATCGCAAGGAATAGTATTTGAGGTCCAGTGGAGGATATGCTCTATACTCACAAGGTTGTTTCCAGGTGGAATGTAAGTTTCTATTATGATTAAATGTTTGAATTGATGCTAAGTTTGGTAAATAGAATCTTGGCATTATTAAAAGTTGGGGTGTTTTAAATCAGAGGTTGCAATGTGAGGTTGTTTTTAAAGACTATGTCTATTCCCCAGCCTCTTTTTTTTTCCTTTCTATCTGCTTTAAGAATATTATAACCTGGGGGAATAATTTCATTGTCGCTAAAATGTGGCTTCAGCCAGGTTTTTGTTAATAGAGCTATATCTGGTGAATAAAGTGAGAGGGTAGTATGGAGTTCCTGAACTTTATTAACAACACTTCTGGGATTTATATTTATAAGTAGCAGAGCTTATCCTTCCCAAGGAAGATTTAATATACTCAGAGGCAGTGAGGAAGACATATTAATGAGTTGTGGTGGGGTAGTTTTGGGGCCTGGGTTTGGTTGGACATCACCACTAATCGTAAGTTTTGATGCTATGCTTACAAGATTGTTAAGGAATTTATGAACTTATATCTAAAGGAGATGTGAATTGAGACATGAAGGAGTATAGTGTAGGCAAAATGATCAATGAATGTAGTATTGTAGATTGATGAAGATATTGCGAAGTACGTGTCTTTTTTTTTGATGTGTGTAAGGGGATGTAATTTCATGGCCACATAGAGGTTAAGGTTAGACAAGAATGGTAAACAGTTAAATGGGAAGCAAGTGAAAGGATTATGAGTGTTGTAGTGTGTAGGGGTAGCATTTTATATTATAGTCCAATACTTATTTGGTGGAATGGGTTAAAGTATGAGTCATAGTTAAAGTATATGGTGAAGTTGATATTAGTAATTTAGGACTTTGGCTAGTAAATTGAATAAGTGAAAAATCAAAACATTTGTAAGAAGTCACTATTGTTGGTAAGTGGAAAATAAAAAGAAAATACATTGAATTAAAAGGTATGGATGTTGACTGAGGGAATAATTGAGTAGGTAGGTGTTAGATTAGAGGGTAGTTAGTGGTTAGATAGTGTAGAGTAGTGGGTTTGTTTGACAGGCTGCACATGTATAGTGGGAGTGGCTAGATGGCCACAGCATGAGGAAAGCAAAAAAGTGTGAACACATAAATGCCAAGCTGGAACAGAAGGAAATGCCACTCCACAGTGAAACAGTGCATAAAATAAGCCACTTCAATAAAACCAATACTGGAGTTTATTGAGCCAAAATTTTAAAACAACAAATAAGTGCTTTCGACCTGACCACTTCAGAACTTCATCAGATAATTAATTAAACATTCCAATACATTTTATAGTAAAAATTAAAAACGTAATGACCAGTTAATGAATTATTTAGAATGACACACCCCCTTAAAGAGAAACACATATTAAATCCTATAGTTGTATATATAAATCACATAAATTCAATGTATTCAGCAATAAATATAGTAAAACATTCATATAATACAATAAATAGGTATAAATATAAATAAATAAATAGAGCAAGGTGGGGAAGCAGCAACCACAACGAAATCCAAGAACCAACCGCTTCCAGGCCAATAACTAGTCCCCGAAGGTCTCAAATGAACCATATAAACCACAAATAAATGAAAGAGTAAACTCCACACGAGTATGATCGGTTACCACACTTTATTTTAAAATCCACACATATCAGTCGAGCGCTTTCGTCAGAATGACTTCATCAGAACAAATTCCAATTAATCAACATTCCTTATATACCATTGATTAACAGTCATTACTAACAACAAGCAAACATATAAAATGACAGTGACCAAGTATCAGTAAAACATATGTTGTGAAACTATTAAAAACCACTAACCAGGTTGTATATGTTTAAAAACGTATGTTCATAAAAATATTTGATTTATTTTATTGTATTAGCTCTATGTCTCAGCTCAGGTTTGATACTGATGGCATCATTAATACCAAGAAACTCACATGCGTTTAACTTAAGTTGCCATCTAGTTTCTGCCCTGAGCAACTTATTGGTCCAATCCCCCCCTCTGAAGTCCTTGTTCACTATTTCTAAAATACCAAACTTAAAACTATGGGTGGGGTTACTCTCAATATGTTTGAATAAAGCGTTTTTTCCGTCCTTTCTCGAAATACTGTAACAATGTTCGTAGATTCTATGGTTTAACCTCCTCTCTGTTTTTCCAATGTAAAAACATTGGCAGTCAGTACACAGAGCTAGGTAGACAATACCTGTTGTAGTACAGGAACCTGTAACCAAGGTTACCTCAAAACCAAACGGACCTAACTTCATCTTGGGGATATCCAAAATGTATTTACAGTAATCACAAGCCCTACATTTGTGGGTACCCTCCTTCCTCCTTCTACCTGGTACACCATATTCCAAAATGTTTTTCAAATTTTTGTTGACTCTATAGGTGAATAAGGGTTCCAAACCTATTACTGCTAAAACTTCCTTGTTCCCCTTAAACATAGCCCAATTATTCTTAATGATCTTTTTTACTTCTTCTGATGTTTCTCCATAGGTTAGAACCATAGCCTGGGTGAAATCTTTTTCTCCTTTGTGTACTGTGATCGTCACCCCCTCATTCGATCCCAACAGGGGTTTGTATCTGTGATTCCATTCACCCATAACTTGGTTTTTGATATCTTCCAGAAAACCAAGAGGGTATCCCCTGTTGAGAAACAGGTCCATCACTACTTTAGTTTCCTCTTCTACGTATTCCATCTTAGAACACATCCTAACTATTCTTACCATTTGCCCCTTAACTATATTTCGTTTGGTATATGGAGGATGGTTGCTCGAGTGTTCCAAGTAATCGTTAGAAAAAGTAGGCTTCCTGTATATCCTAGAATGGAACATGTTATTGTGGGACTCCTTGATAAGTTTAACATCTAGAAAATTGATTTTGCTTAGGTTACCATTACCAGTGAATTTGAAGTAGTCACATGCTTGGTTAATGTACTCCAGAAAAGGTTCGAATAAATTTATGTCTTTCCATAAGATAAATAAATCGTCCAAATATCTGAGGTACAAATACCATTGGTTTTGATATATAGAGTTGAAAATGAATTGTTTTTCCCATTAGTACATGACTAGATTGGCAAACATGGGGGCACAACTGCTACCCATGGCTACCCCGTTGATTTGTCGGTAAAATTCCCCTTCAAATGTAGGAGGGTACCCACAAATGTAGGGCTTGTGATTACTGTAAATACATTTTGGATATCCCCAAGGTGAAGTTAGGTCCCTTTGGTTTTGAGGTAACCTTGGTTACAGGTTCCTGTACTACAACAGGTATTGTCTACCTAGCTCTGTGTACTGACTGCCAATGGTTTTACATTGGAAAAACAGAGAGGAGGTTAAACCGTAGAATCTACGAACATTGTTACAGTATTTCGAGAAAGGACGGAAAAAACGCTTTATTCAAACATATTGAGAGTAACCCCACCCGTAGTTTTAAGTTTGGTATTTTAGAAATAGTGAACAAGGACTTCAGAGGGGGGGATTGGACCAATAAGTTGCTCAGGGCAGAAACTAGATGGCACCTTAAGTTAAACGCATGTGAGTTTCCTGGTATTAATGATGCCATCAGTATCAAACCTGAGCTGAGACATAGAGCTAATACAATAAAATAAATCAAATATTTTTATGAGCATATGTTTTTAAACATATACAACCTGATTAGTGGTTTTTAATAGTTTCACAACATATGTTTTACTGATACTTGGTCACTGTCATTTTAAATGTTTGCTTGTTGTTAGTAATGACTGTTAATGTTGATTAATTGGAATTTGTTCTGATGAAGTCATTCTGACGAAAGCGCTCGACTGATATGTGTGGATTTTAAAATAAAGTGTGGTAACCGATCATACTTGTGTGGAGTTTACCCTTTCATTTATTTGTGGTTTATACGGTTCATTTGAGACCTTCGGGGATTAGTTATTGGCCTGGAAGCGGTTGGTTCTTGGATTTCGTTGTGGTTGCTGCTTCCCCACCTTGCTGCTTTTACTTGTGATTGTGGTGGATTTGGAGCCTACTAGACCCGTACATCCCGAGATGGATGACAACGGTTTATCTCCAGTGTTTGAGGAGGACTTGGTGTCACCACCTTTCCCTTGTGGGCAGCCGACAAGGGGTAACAGTAACTATTTATTTCAGTTAAATTTGAATTTAACTGAAAAGGTTTCCGAACTCCAAGAAACAGTTAAAAATATTCAAAACTCTCATTCCAACGTTAACGTCAAACCTGGGATTGTTTGTAGTGGGAACGAAAGAGACGTCACACCACCGGTAGTTAGCAGGTCCCTTCTTGTGTTGACTCAAAGTATGGCGAACACTGGTATGGGAGTTAGCCGTTCTGAAGACTCCGAAAACCGGGTGGAACACGAAGGAGTCCATCTAGTGCACGACCGTTTGAAGGACTGGTGGAATAGGGAACACATCCTTTTTGAAGGTAATAATCTTGCTCATAAAAACAGTATGGACAATAGATTAGTGGTTTTAGAAACCAAAATGCACAAAGTCCGTGCATTACAATGTGACAACTCCTACTTGAAGGAGTGTATAGAAAAGAGACATGTTCCCAAAGGACTACGTACATACAAATTTCCGAATGGCATTAAAAAGGGGGAGCCAGAATGTGACGAACTTGTTGAAATGTTTGATCGACATGGGGTCGAATTAATGGAATTTATTTTGAGAATAAATAACAAAAAGATAAAAGAACTGTTTAAAGACATTGATGATATCAATAATGTTATATTAAATGATGTTTGTTTTAGTCAATATTCTTACAGATACAATGTGATTTTCGATAGAGTTGAAAATGAGGTCAACAATAATATTACCAGGAAGAAGAAAAAACTTATTAGAAATTAATTTGAATACAATAAAGGTTTGGCATATCCTTTTCCTAAAGGGTACACTGATGGGGTCATTTCAGGTGACAGTACATACAGTCAACAGGCAGACTCTCACGTGAAAACAGGATCCCACAGAAACAATACTGGTGAAAATGGTTATGTTACGGAGTACCCCCCACTCAGGGGATCCGAAAGGATTCATAATAGAAATCAATTAAGGCAGGAGAATGATTTTTTAGAGTCCAGGGTAGAAGGGGGCAGACAGAGATACAGGAATCCTTCTTTCAGGAGGAAAAACAGTTACAATTAAGTGCAACGGGTACAGTTAAGAACATTCAGGATGAGAATATTATTAATCATGATGGTATCGTGCACTTGTACAAAGGTTTTAAAATTTACAATTACGTACAATTTCCACTTAACAAAGATGTATTTAACCTATTTATGAAAGGTATGAAATTCGTTCCTTCTACCAAGGAAGATGTCAGCCAAACCTTATTAGACTTCAAGATTTTTATAAGGAAATTGAATTTAAAAATTTTAAACCATGAAAAATCTCGCCAGGTGTACAATAGTAAACCTATTATTTATAAGAGAAGTTGTTTTAACCCCCCTCTGACACCTATTTTAAACTCTTTCGAACATGTCTATAGTCAGGAGATCTACAAACTCCTACGGACTCATAAAAATTCAAAACACAATCTTTCATTTACAGAGAGAAAATTACTGTACGAATTACGTGACAATCATAACTTCCGGTTCATGAAACCGGATAAGGGTGGGGGTATGGTTATCACCAATGTTGAAGACTACAACAACAAAATAACCAACATGTTGAATGACAACTCTAAATATGAGATAGCTTCCAGAAATGAAATTAATTTAAGTTTCAGAAAAATAAAGTTCCTGTTGGAAGATTCATTACTGCAAGGGGTTATTGATGAAGAAGAATATGACTTTCTTCACGTTGAACATCCAGTTATACCCATAGTATTTGGAATTCCCAAAACACACAAAGATATAAAGGATCCCCCCTATAGGCTTATAATATCTGCCCACAATAGTATTACCTATACTATTGGTATTTACATTGATCGTATTGTTAGACAGGCCTTAACACCTATTGAACATATATTAATTGATTCCTGGGACTTTTTAAGGAAAGTGAAAAATGAATTCTTCAGTAATGAGGCATATTTTTCCACCGTTGATGTAGTCGATCTTTTTATCTCCATTCCTCACGACATGGGTTTGGAATTTTTTAACGACACACTTGTGACACAATCCAACCTAAGTGGGAGTACAATTAACTTTTTAGTAGAACTTATAGAGGTTGTACTAAAGAATCATTTTTTTACATTTGAAGGGGAATTTTACTGACAAATCAACAGGGTAGCCATGGGTAGCAGTTGTGCCCCAATGTTTGCCGATCTAGTCATGCACCAATGGGAAAAACAATTCATTTTCAACTCTATATATCAAAACTAATGGTATTTGTACCTCAGGTATTTGGACGATTTATTTATCTTATGGAAAGACATAAATTCATTCAAACCTTTTCTGGAGTACATTAACCAAGCATGTGACTACTTCAAATTCACTGGTAATGGTAACCTAAGCGAAATCAATTTTCTAGATGTTAAACTTATCAAGGAGTCCCACAATAACATGTTCCATTCTAGGATATACAGGAAGCCTACTTTTTCTAATGATTACTTGGAACACTCGAGCAACCATCCTCCGTGTACCAAATGAAATATAGTTAAGGGGCAAACGGTAAGAGTAGTTAGGATGTGTTCTATGATGGAATACGTAGAAGAGGAAACTAAAATAGTGATGGACCTGTTTCTCAACAGGGGATACCCTCTTGGTTTTCTGGAAGATATCAGAAACCAAGTTATGGGTGAATGGAATCACAGATACAAACCCCTGTTGGGATCGAATGAGGGGGTGATGATCACAGTACACAAAGGAGAAAAAGATTTCACCCAGGCTATGGTTCTAACCTACGGAGAAACATCAGAAGAAGTAAAAAAGATCATTAAGAATAATTGGGCTATGTTTAAGGGGAACAAGGAAGTTTTAGCAGTAATAGGTTTGGAACCCTTGTTCACCTATAGAGTCAACAAAAATTTGAAAAACATTTTGGAATATGGTGTACCAGGTAGAAGGAGGAAGGAGGGTACCCACAAATGTAGGGCTTGTGATTACTGTAAATACATTTTGGATATCCCCAAGGTGAAGTTAGGTCCCTTTGGTTTTGAGGTAACCTTGGTTACAGGTTCCTGTACTACAACAGGTATTGTCTACCTAGCTCTGTGTACTGACTGCCAATGTTTTTACATTGGAAAAACAGAGAGGAGGTTAAACCGTAGAATCTACGAACATTGTTACAGTATTTCGAGAAAGGACGGAAAAAACGCTTTATTCAAACATATTGAGAGTAACCCCACCCATAGTTTTAAGTTTGGAATTTTAGAAATAGTGAACAAGGACTTCAGAGGGGGGATTGGACCAATAAGTTGCTCAGGGCAGAAACTAGATGGCAACTTAAGTTAAACGCATGTGAGTTTCCTGGTATTAATGATGCCATCAGTATCAAACCTGAGCTGAGACATAGAGCTAATCCAATAAAATAAATCAAATATTTTTATGAACATACGTTTTTAAACATATACAACCTGGTTAGTGGTTTTTAATAGTTTCACAGCATATGTTTTACTGATACTTGTATCACAAACAAATTCCCCTGCACGTAGGAAGTTGCACGGCAAGAAAATTAGAATAAATTCCAAAAAATAAAGCCAGCAACAGGTGAACCATGCAATAAAAGTAGTTTAATAAAAACTACTAAAGCCACATATCATATCAAAAAAAGGACAGACCGGTTCCGGCCAACAAATTATCCTGGCCTTCTTCAGTGAGATACAAAAAACATATGATATTGTGTGGTCTTATATAATGAATAAAGAAATATCATTGGATGACATTCACATATTAATTAGTCAACTCATTAATATTAATAAATGCTAAATACGTCATACTGAGAATTCAATCAAAAACATTTGTTAAGTCCTGGATTAAACAAAGCCCCCAGTTTGGTAATCCATTTTTTCTCCCGAGCATCAAGTTTCTTATGCCAACCAGATTTTTGGCTTCGATCACCTATAAGTTTGTCAATGACAATAAAATGAAATTTTGCTGTAGTATGTGTGAGTGTGTGTTTATATAGGGCATTCGAGGTTCTTTTGCATTTAATATCGCTAAGATGTTCAGACATACGTAGCCTAAATGGTCTTGAAGTCTGACCAATATAGAATGCATGACAACTACAACAAGCCATATATATCGCCCAATCTGTGTTACAATTAGCAAAAAAACGAATGTCAAAAACAGTACTACTATTTCTGCTGGTAAATTCTTTGGACTTCAAAATGTATTTACAATTGACACAATGCCCACAAGGAAAACAACCAATCAATTTATCACCCAAAATAGTAGTTTGAAATAATTCAGGTAATCTAGACTCAGAATGATAACAATTCTAAGAGAAAACGTCCACGTTCCATTTTGAAAGGACGTGGCAACACTGTAGATTCTACAGATTATGACACTTCCTCTGGGACTGACATGGATACACAGCATACCATGGGGTCCCCTATGCCTAAACGTAGTAATCAGATAATCCCTTTAGGCCAACCAGGGGGGGGAGGAGGAGGGGTGGTAGGAAACACAAAAAGAGTTACAAGTCTTCAAAATTTGATGGAAGTATTGACAAACAAGTGAATAATGTTTGCAACATCTCTAGTACTGTATTAACATCTCAACAAATATCTTTATTGAATAAAGGACTATCTTTTATCCCCGTTTTTTTTGTTCCTGAAGATAATTTTGTACAAGATTTATTTTCTTTTGCAGGCTTATCAACCTTAAATTATTTTTTCAGGACAAGGGGGATGGTGTACAACAACACTTGGATGTGTTCAAATATCATGCTTCTACATTTACACCACCCATGCATCCCACTGTGGGCCTCTTTTTACGTAATGTACTTAGTGATTTACATTTCCAGAATCATCCTTCACAACTAATGCCTAATAACATGACTGAAAATGACATATCTAGTCTAGATGAACTAGTTAAAAATAAGGAATTGGTTATTCTTCATGCCGATAAAGGTGGGGCAGTGGTGGTTATGGATTGGAATTATTATGATAATGAGGCTCATCGACAATTGGGCGATGCCCGTTATTACAACAAAATGCCTCTGGATCCCACACCAGTATTTAGCGCACAAATTCGTGATTTTTTAGATTCTGCTGTTGACAATGGGATCATTACTTCTCAAACATTAAAACAGCTAACCATCACTGACCCTACCAGGCAATCTATTTATTTCCTGCCGAAGATACATAAAGATCTTTTACATCCACCGGGCAGGCCAATAGTGTCGGGCATAGGATCACTAACTGAGCCACTCTCACAATTTTTGACAAGGTATTTAAAACCACTCTTACCTTGGGTAAGATCTAGGATACAAGATACGACACAATTTTTAAGCATAGCTAATGACATGCAATTAGAAAAGCATTGGTGGCTATGCACATTGGATGTAAGTTCATTATATACCAACATCCCCCATTGGGCTGGTCTTGATGCCATTGAGTATTGGCTTTACAAAGCGAACTTGTACCAACCTGGCTTTAATACTTTTCTTATAAATCTTACTGAGCATGTATTAACTAAAAATGTCTTTTTCTATGATCAGGAATGTTACCTACAGATTAAGGGTACAGCTATGGGGGCTTCTTTTGCCCCCATATATGCTGATCTCTTCATGGCTTACATGGAAGAAATCATGATTTATGATGATATGCACAACTTGTTTCTGCCTGAGATTGATATTTGGCGCAGATACTTGGATGATTGCTGGATGGTATGGAGGTCGGACATTGGATATTTGCACGAATTTTTGGAGTATTTAAATGACAATAAATGGGGAATTCAGTTTACCATCACTTATGACCAAAAATCCATTACTTTTTTGGATGTTTTGGTTACTAAAAATGAGGATGATACCCTCAAAACTGAAGTATATAGGAAATTTCCCCAATATAACTCCTTACTCCATGCCTCCAGCTTTCATCCTAAGCACATAGCCAGGAACATTCCAAAATCACAATTTCTTAGAATAAGACGCAACTGTTCTGAAGATGCTAGCTTTAAACATCATGCTCAGGATTTACATACAAGATTTATAGACAGAGGTTATAGCTCAGGATATGTCACTATGGCTTATAATCATGCCTGTGGTCTGAACAGGGAAAATTTATTAACATATAAACATAAATCTGCATCATCTAATATACTTCGTTTTACTACTACCTTTGGCAGGAATACTAATGGATTCATTAATATTGTCAAAGACAATTGGAATATACTTAAAGCAGATAGTAAGATTCAACCATTAATTCCTAACACTTGTTCTTTTTCCTTTCGTAAAGGAAAAAATCTAGCAGGATATTTCAATCATTATAAACATCATTCTGAGTCTAGATTACCTGAATTATTTCAAACTACTATTTTGGGTGATAAATTGATTGGTTGTTTTCCTTGTGGGCATTGTGTCAATTGTAAATACATTTTGAAGTCCAAAGAATTTACCAGCAGAAATAGTAGTACTGTTTTTGACATTCGTTTTTTTGCTAATTGTAACACAGATTGGGCGATATATATGGCTTGTTGTAGTTGTCATGCATTCTATATTGGTCAGACTTCAAGACCATTTAGGCTACGTATGTCTGAACATCTTAGCGATATTAAATGCAAAAGAACCTCGAATGCCCTATATAAACACACACTCACACATACTACAGCAAAATTTCATTTTATTGTCATTGACAAACTTATAGGTGATCGAAGCCAAAAATCTGGTTGGCATAAGAAACTTGATGCTCGGGAGAAAAAATGGATTACCAAACTGGGGGCTTTGTTTAATCCAGGACTTAACGAATGTTTTTGATTGAATTCTCAGTATGACGTATTTAGCATTTATTAATATTAATGAGTTGACTAATTAATATGTGAATGTCATCCAATGATATTTCTTTATTCATTATATAAGACCACACAATATCATATGTTTTTTGTATCTCACTGAAGAAGGCCAGGATAATTTGTTGGCCGAAACCGGTCTGTCCTTTTTTTGATATGATATGTGGCTTTAGTAGTTTTTATTAAACTACTTTTATTGCATGGTTCACCTGTTGCTGGCTTTATTTTTTGGAATTTACTGATACTTGGTCACTGTCATTTTAAATGTTTGCTTGTTGTTAGTAATGACTGTTAATCAAGGGTATATAAGGAATGTTGATTAAATGGAATTTGTTCTGATGAAGTCATTCTGACGAAAGCGCTCGACTGATATGTGTGGATTTTAAAATAAAGTGTGGTAACCGATCATACTGGTGTGGAGTTTACTCTTTCATTTATTTGTGGTTTATACGGTTCATTTGAGACCTTCGGGGACTACTTATTGGCCTGGAAGCGGTTGGTTCTTGGATAAATAAATATATATATATATATATATATATATATATATATATATATTTAAAATTCTATTAAAATGTATATAAATAATAATTTATCATATTATCTTTCTAGGGCCTTCAATTTTAAAAGGGAACTAATAGAAATATGCTCATTTAAGCCTGGCCAGTTGGATGCATTAAGTCTGCGAAAACTGTAAAACTGTGGATCAATATCACACTTTTGGGAAAATACCCAGTACAGTAGATGTAAGAAATGGACTGAGTGACAAATGATCACATATCATCAGTGATAGAAAGGAATGGTCCACCAGTAAAGGAGTCTGGAAAATCACAAGACAGACCATAGCTCAGAAATGTTATGAGTGGAAGTTCTGATGATAACGGGACATATTCCCAAACATAACATATTTGTGAACGTCCCAGTAGAAATAGTATACCATTTAATATAGGGCAGGTTATATTGCTAATATAAGGAGACAAAAAGAAATTAGCATCATATAACATGGAGAACCTGGTTTCTCTTGAAGCTCAAAATACATTCAGATGTGGTCTGCAAGGAAGCCTGTAAGTTCAGAGCCTATTTTCTCAGATGTAAAATACTTAGGAAAGCTGAGATAATAATGTCAATATTTAACATAGCAGTCAGATCCAAAACACATTATGGTCTCTCCATTTGGGCCCACTGTAAATCTAAACATGTTAGAAACTAGACCCAGTCAAGTGAAGATTCAGTGGTTTGTTAGCCCTCAAAGATGCGGAGATGTTCATAACTTTAGGACAATATTTTATCAGGGACAGACATCTAACAGAGATCTGATTTTAGTATATAAAACTCTTCAGAATGTAGATCTTCTCCAAAGTCCATATGTTAAATGTTTAGATCCAGTTCAGTTAGAATTCAGAAGTCAGTAATTAGTAAAACAATAAACACTGGTTTAATGCAAATGTAGCTCCTGAACTTACCTTCCCTTCAAAGCAAAACCAGTTCAGGCAATAGACTAACTAAAAATTCATTAAATTAAAATATGAAAACACAGAATTTTCTGTAAGGGAAATATGCAGACAATATGGGTTTTTAATATTTAGCCTGAACACAAAATACATGAACTAAAAACAGTAACTGTCAGAGAAGAAGAGTATAATGCATTTTTCAAAAGAATGTAGGTTAATGTATCATCCTTTCATTTCCCAATACCAGCTTTATTCTTTTTAGGGTCACAGGGGAACAGACGCTTAACCAGCAACCAAAGGGTGCAAGGCATAGAACTAGTGTTGGATGTGATGGCAATTGCAGGACACACAGACACATTCACAATTTATGTTATCACTAACGTATTTACCTGTTTATCTTGGCATCTGGGAGGAAACTAGGGCACCAAGGAAAAATCTGTATGGATATATGGACAGCTTACAGACTTCACACAAAAGGTACCCCAGCCCTGAGATGAACTGGAGAACCAGGCAATATAAGACAGTGATACTAACCACTGCAGTAGTGTTCCATACTGTCAACGCTAAATTTAAGGTCACAGCAAGCAGTGAATAGTGGTTTCAGGACCATCAGACTATCCTGAAAAAAAGAGAAACCAGCTGTGGCCTATATTATTTCCAGAAATGTACTTTAACCCATCAATGAGATCACTACAGGATCTTACTGTAAAACACTGTGCAGCAAAGCCTGGCTATTTCAAAGAATAAACAACTCATGTTTATGGTCTTGAATGATGAGAATATTATCAAATCTTGACAAAACTTCTGAAATAGGTCATGGCTATGTCTTCAGAAGCTAAAGATATATTTGCACAGAAGGTCTATATGGACTAGACTTCCCTGAAGTTACACCCACAGGTCAGCCATGACAGTGCACCAATACTCCCATGGCCTCTGCTGCAGGAAGACAAGTCAAACTGGACAGGCCAAAAGCTGTCATACTGGTACTTGTATCTCTTGAAAGTGTCTCAATCTTGTCTACAATCAACTCCTTATTAAATTACATGCTGTATTATTTATTCTGTTTTCTTTATCACAGTGTTGTTACTTCAACCTGAAGTCTATAATTTTCTTATAAAATTATACTTGCACACATTATGATAATAATAATAATAATAATAATAATAATTATTATTATTATTGTTATTATCATTATTATTATTATCATTTTCACTGTTTCCTTATTATTTATTGCTGCATGGACTCCTGGATCATAATTGGAACAAGCATTGTATTTCATAGTGCATTCGCCTAGCAGATTAAATGAATGAATAACTAAACAAAAATCACAATGAAATAAATAAACATGCAAAGTCATGGAAGTATCTGCTGTCTGCCTACTGAACAGAACTGTCTGAAGCAGTAAAATCCAAATATTAACATAAAGTCTGAGATACCAAAACAGCACTTCACCAAGAAGTTACAAACCTGGATGTTTTTACACAAGAAACATCTTTATTAAATTATCATGTATAAAATAAGCAATCTTACATGTATATAAATGAAAATAAACCATACCCACACAATTTCAGTTGAAAATATTATTCATTACCAACTATGTCAACACAAGTGTAGCTGCAAACATTATACATCACATATAATATAGCCAGTCTTGTCAACCATTACACAGCTCATTAATTTCCTGCCTTCTTTTAACCCTAACTCCTCCTCTGCATGTATTGATCCCACACTTGCTATTTTTTCCTATGTAATTTACTCCTACCCTTTTCTAAAGATCCCATTTCCAGTTGCTTTATCTCCGTTACTATCTTTACTACTTCTAGTAAGGTTGGTTTAGACTTTTGATTTCCATTTTCTAGTAATTGCTTTTTTGGCAGCCATCATACTTAGACTCAGCAAGGCCTTACTATATCTAGGCAATTCCAATTCCATATCATAGTTCAAAAATTCATTTCCTTAGTTACAACAATTTGCTCACAAGCATCTCCGACAGAGCAGTCTGTAGGGAATCTTTAAAGTCTGGCAATACATTACACTCACAGAAAATAAGTTCCCAGTTATCTCTTTCTTCCCCATCACACCTCCAACATTTGCTGAATACCTGAAGAAAAATTCTTTGGAGTTTATATGGGGTATAAAAATATCTATGTAAACACTTCCAAGCAAATATCCTAAATCTTCTAGACTTTGTTGCATATTTGGGAGACATACATATATCCTCCATTGTTTCTTTGTGAATTGCTTATCCAATCTCTCTTTCAAATCCTTTCTAACCTCCTCTGATTGATTCATATAGTTATTTATTTATTTAACATTTGTTTACCAGGAAAGTCTGACTTGGAACAAAGCCAATTTTCAGAGGAGGCCCAGAAAGAAACATTCCAGAGGCATGTCTTGTAATGTAGGAGGAAACCAGAGTACCCGGAGGAAACCCACAAAAACACAGGGAGGACATGCAGACTCTGCAGAGAAGCACCCCAGCCAAGAATCGAACCAGAGAACCTCTGGCTGTGAGGTGACAATGCAACCACTGTACCACTGCTATGTCCATCATGCAATATTTTATATGCTCTACTAATTATTGCTTTCTTAATGGCAACTTCTGTTTTAGATTCTACTAAAAACTCTACCATTGCTGGTCTTTCATTTAGGACCCTTCCCCTATTTCTTTCTCTTTGCCTATACTCTGATATCAATCCTTGATAGGGAAGGCAGTCTCTAACCTGCAGTCCAAATAAGTTCTTGGTGTCTTCCCATTCTATTACCTTTCCCTCTCTAGTTATTTGCTCCCAATACTTGGGTTACGTTGCCAGTTTTCTCCAATAAACCCTAGTCCCCTCTTGCCTATTGTCTGTATCGATAATTGCAGTCATCCCTATTACATGACAGAATCTCTTTTCTCCATTCCCATCTTGGCTTAGTTTTTAGAATACTTTCTGCTACCTTATGAATATATTATGCTGTATGATTATTGTTATTCTCCTTAAAGGTCTCCATCCAAAATCCCAGTGTCTCCTATTTTTATTGAGCCCCCCCCCCCCATTTCATCACCATCTCTATCCTTGAATTTCCGAGTCTCTTATTTTCTTTACCAATGGTTCTCAATATAATGCAAATAACAAAGGGGAAAGAGGACACCCCTGCCTGGTTCCTCTGCTTAAGCAGAGATTATCAGAGAGGACCCCACCTACTTTAATTTTCACCTCAGCTTCCTTATATATCCATGTAATCAACCTCATAATTTTATCAGGTCAATGCAAATGCTTCCATTGGCCTACTCATCAAGTTCCAGCCTACTCTGTCAAATGCTTTCTCTGCATCAAGACCCACCAATAATGGTGGTATTTTCTTACCTTCTGTTTCCGTCTGGATTATCAGTGTTCTGTTAATATTGTCAAATGTTTGCCTCCCCTCCACAAAACCACATTGATCCATATATATTAATTTTGGCATCACTTTTGCCATTCTTTTAGCCATTATAGACATACACTTTATAATCATGGTTTAGTACTAAAACGGGCCTGTATGCAGCTGGATCTGATGGAGCTTTACCCTCTTTAGGTATTACAGCTATCAGCGTTTTCTTCCAGGATGTTGGTACTTCTCCTCTTCTTAAAATACTGCTAAAAAACCTTCTAGATCTTTATATTTTTTTCCCTCCTAGCTTCCAAACTTTCACAGGAATACCATCTATTTCTGGGGACTTTCCTGTAGATTGGTTATACATCATCATTTTTCTCTCATCTCCTCCTGTTTTGAGCCTCATCTGCCTCTAACCTTGGCATATTTAATTCTACAATAAACATTTCCATTTGTACCTTTTCTTGATTTCCATATTTCTCTGCTTTATACAGACTTTCATAGAATTTCCAAAATATTTCTAATACTTCTACAGGATCCCTTGTTATTTTCCTTGTTACATGCTCCCTGAGCTTGGTGTCAACCCTTTCAACTTTCTGTTGCCTGAGTTATTGTGCTAAAAGTTTTTGTGCTCTAGAGTTATTATCAGAAAAAAAAACTGTTGCTTAACAGCAGTCTTTCTAAACTCATGCATATTATCGAGGTCATCCCTTATTTTCTGTTTAGCAGTCTGCAGTTGCTCCTCTTCTTGTTCTGTGAGATTCCCTCTATTTTCCAATAATTTAACAGTTGTCAGTCCCTTTAAATAATTCTTATTACTTCTTAACCATATCTCCCTTTCTTTTATTTCCACCGTATTTTAAACTCCACTTTAATTTTATCCCACTCCCTAGCTATATTTTCAGAAGAAATTTCTTTCTCTAATAGCCCCTGGATAATTTCCACTACCTATTCCTTAAATTCCTCTCTTTTCAAAAGATAGGTGGGAAAGCACCAGTGTCTCATTTTTTATTTCATTACCCCATGTTTTTATTTTAGTTATTATTGGCACATGATCTGAAACAGTTATTGGGTGTGTATCAAGACCTCCAATTAAATGCACATGGCCCTGTTAATGTAAATTCTGTCTAGCCTAGCCCAGTTTTTATATCTTGGGGAATAATATATAAATTCACTCCAAATTCCTAGTACTGAATTCACATCTTCCATGCCAAATATTTTCATAAATTTCTTTAAAAATACATCCTCCTTTGTTATATTTTCCCTACTGGACCCCCCCCCCCGACACATCTTCACTATTGCAAATCAAATTCCAGTCCCCACCTATAAGTAATATTCCTTGCTGAAAGGTGATTATTCCTCCCAGAATATTCTTAAGCTCCATTATAACAGTTTTTGGTGAAATATAAATACATGCCAGTGTAATCCTCCTCCCTTGCCAGTAGCTCCTTAGTACCCCAAATCTACCATTATTGTCTTTTTTATCCTCTTCTATTACTATTGAAGCTCCTCTTGCAATTAATATGAGTACTTCTAAGTGTGTCTCCTGTAGCACAGCTATTTGCACTCTACATTTTTTATAGTTCACTACTCTTTCTTTTTTGTCTTTATCTGTGAGACCATTAACGTTTAAAGACATTATAGAAAGTGTCATATTCTTGAGGGATTATTATTCCCACCTTTTATGTATAACAACTTTTTTGTTAAATGTCTAGTTTCAGCTTTTATGTTACATGCATGTACTGTTTGGCAAGTTAATCTTTTATGCAGTTGTTTCTTATCATCTCCATTTGAGCCTATGTCACAGCATACAGAACTTTTTGTTTTATTGAAAACCTTCAAACAAAAATTCACACACACCCGATACCTCCCTAAAACCTATTAACTTTAATAACACACAAAACTATGTACAGCTTTAAATATTGAAGTTGTACCTTCCTAATAGGAACATATGTTCCAAACTGAGAGCCAAACACACACACACACACACACACACACACACACACACACACACACACACACACACACACACAGACTCAAGATAACCTAAAATTAAGATTATCCATGCTAAGACACATGGTATAGCCTATGGTTGTATTAAGTGCTGTCTGGTTTTGTCTTATCTTTATAGCTCCCCCTCCTGAGAAAACACTTGAGTGCTTTCATTAAATATTTTCTCCAAGCCATTTCTCTTTACATAGCTGGCATTAGGCACCTGCCAAACCCATGGCCACGGGAAGACCCGATTATCTCCCCACTTATGAGGGCCCCCACATGAAGCAGCCATGAATTTCTCTGTCTCTTCCACTCCTTGCTCAGTCATTTGGCTGTATAGCGTCATCGCACAATTCTGTTTTGTTTTTCTTTTTTTGAAAAATTTGCCTGTAAGCTGCACTCAATCAGGTCCACTTCAGTCAAGCAAAGGACCTGATTGGCTGCAGCAGTCAAGGAAGCAAGTTCTAGTTTCCTGATTGGCTTTACTGTAATTGGTGGTCTGTTGGGTCAGTTCTGCTGATTAGCAGCTTTAGGCATACCTCTCAACTGTCCAGGTATTTTCAGAATGTCCAGAATTTTGCTTCATATTTTTGGTTTGTTCTTCATAAAATTTGTGGTTTTCTTACAAATCAAGGAGTATTGAAGTCACTAAATAATGGCAGACATTTAAGTTTCAGATTTCATATCCTTCAGAAAATGCTAAACAAAGCCTGAAAGCAAATGTGTACGTTTATATGAGCAATATTTAAAAATGTCCTTATTTTTAAGCCTTTTTACCAACATTATTTTTGGCTTTGTCCAGATTTTTCATGCTATGAGGCTGAGAAGTATAATGTGAGGATGGATGGAGGATGCAAGTTTTCCTGAAATGACCATGGGACCAGCTATATATATTTAACTGCCCTTATAAGGGCAATTTCTAAAAGATCTGAAAAACTGTCCTTTTGAAGGCAATTTAAAAGGGTTGGACTGGTCTTGTCTGTGTATAGGAAAAGCAAGCAGAGGATTAGTAGCAGCCTTCTATCAACTGCAGAAAAGGTAAGTTGCTGGGTTTAGTTTTAACTTTATTTTTTGCCGGGGGGGGGGGGCGAGGAAACCTAGGGAGATGATTGTATAACTTGTTTGTGCAGAGTTCTTGTGCTAAGATAATTAAGGAGGGGGTGAGGGTCTGTGGTTGTAACAGTTTTTTTTACCTTTGTCCAGAATTCTTTTGCTAAAAGATTGAGGAAGGAAGGCTTGTCTGTAATTAATGTCCAGATTTGATGTAGTTTTTTTTTAGCTAATCTTGCATAAGAATATTCATTAATACATTCTTATTTTGTGTACATTTGTGCTGAAATATTGGTAGTGGGGGGATAGTGGCTGTGATAATGCTGCAGAATGTACAGATGTTTTAATGTATACCAATGCAAACTGTATTTTGCTAGTATTGTTTTGTGCATACCAGCAATGTTTACAACTATGCCTGATGTTACACCTTTGCTCTATGATACTTTTTTGCTCTGTCCGGAATTATTGTGCTGAGATGTTGGAAAGGAAGTTAGCAGCTGTGAGAATGTTGCAGAATGTACAGCTGTTGTTTTAATGTCTACTAATGTAAACCCTGTTATACTAGTATTGTGTGTAACGGCAATGTTTACAACTATCCCTGATGGTACGCCTTTGTTCTATGATAATTTTTTGCTTTGCCCGGAGTTATTGTGCTGAGAGGCTGGTAGAGGGGGTTACAGGCTGTGAGAATTTTGTGCAATGTTCAAATGTTTGCCTGGTATTTGTCTCTTTTCATTAAAACATGTGGGGTTACACAATGCGTTGTACTGCAAAATCTGTTATTCCAGCATCTTTGTTTGTTTATAAGCACATTGTTTTTTAATGTTACACCTTTGTGTTTTTATTTTGCTTTCACTTCATCCAGATTTATTGCGCTGAGATACTGGGGAGTAGGGGCTGTGAGAATTCTGCAGAATGTACTGATGTCTTAATGCATGTCAATGCAAACCCTGTTCTACTATCGGTTGAACATAGCAAAGTTGTAAACTATCTCTGATGTTACGCCTTTGTTCTGCAGGTTTTTTTAGCTTTGTCTGGATTGTTAAGCTGAGAGGTTTAGAGAGGGGTAGAGGCTGTGAGAATGTTGCACAATGTTTAGATGTTTGACCTGTATTTTTGGTCTGTTACTCATCAAAAATGTGGATTCACACAATGCATGCTACTGGAAAAAATCTATTATTCTACATCTTTATTAGTTCATAAGCACAGTGTTTTAAATCTCTAATGTTAAGTCCTTGTCTTTTTTTTTTACCTCCTCTAGAATTCTGCTGAGACTTTTGGGTGGGACTATGAGAGTTCTGCAGAATGTCCTGATTATTTTAATGAATGCTAATGCAATCCCTGTTATTCTAATATCTTTCTAAGTTTATCATAGCAATGTTTGTAACTATCCTTGAAGTTATACCTTTGCTCTGTGGTCATTTTCGGCTTTGGAATTATGCTGAGAGTTTAGGAGGTCAGTAGGGGCTGTGAGAATGTTACACAATGTCCAGATGTTTGTTAGTTTTGGTCTGTTTATCAAAAATGTGGGGTCACACAATGCATGCTACTGCAAAATCTTATTCTACCTTCATTATTAGTTCATAAGCCCAGTATTTTAAATTCTTAATGTTCAGTCTTACTGTAGTGCTGTCTTCATGATGTGTGGGTGTCTATATCCTGTGTGCACGAGTCTGTGTAGCTGTCTGTCTTGTGTCTCTATCCTGTGTGAGGGAGTCTGTGAAGGTGGCTTTGTGTACCTCTGTGGGACTAGCTACCTTGCTGTGGTACAGGGGCTTGTCATAATATAACATTGGTACTAAATGTTATTTATATAGTTATTTTATTTATTTAACATTTGTTGACGGTGAAAGTCTGACTAGGACAGAGCCTATTTTCAGTAGAGGCCCAGGGAGAAACACTCCAGGAGCATGTCTTTGGAATGTGGGAGGAAACCCATGCAAATGCAGGGAGGACATGCGAACTCCGCACAGAAGGCACCCCAGCTGAGAATCAAACCAGAGAACCTCTTGCTGCAGAGCGACAACATTAACCGCTGCACCACTGCACCACCCCAGTCAGAGTGTGTGTGTGTGTGTGCACCATTGTGAGTGGCTACTTTATTGTGGCTCGAGGGCTTGCCATAATGTAACATTGGCATAAATGCCAGTCAGTGTGTACCTTGGCATTTCAAGTCTTTTTAATGGTCTGAATGTAGTAGCACTATACATTGATCATTAAAGTGTGCTGCATGAGCTTGATAGAGAAGGGGGCATGATGGCAATGTGGTCACACTTTTTATATTATCCTGGGTAGATCCGCCAACTTGAAACTTGTTGAGGGCCCCCAAAATGCTAGCACCAGCCATGTCTCTTCATCAGATTGTCTGCTAGAGACATGAGAAACAAATATAAAACTGTGTATTAGAAAAAAAGCCTTATAATGTACAATATTCTTTTTCATTTATTTGCTTTCTCTTAAAATGTGTTACTAGATTAAGGTAATGGCCTTAACCCAGTCATTCCCCTATGCAAGAATGAGAAAAAGCACAGTCATTTTTCTTTTGTTGTGTTTTTTTTAACAAGATCATTTTTTTACAGTTCATTGCTTACATTTCTTAAAACTGAACAAGGAGAAAGAGGGAAGAAGGGAGAAAAAAAATAAAATAGGAGCACCTATTTACACTAGCTTTCCCATTACGCTTAAAAATTACAGAAAAAAATATTATTTTATAACATGCAAAGAAAATCATGCATCACTTAAATAGTACTATTAAGAAAAAAATTGTTTTACTTACAGTTAACTTTCTTCCTCCTCTTCCCCTTCCCTGAGTATTTTTCCAAACGTTAATGACCTGAAGTAGGGCATATGCTTTAGAATCCCCTACAAGTTTAACAAAGTCCAAACAAGTCCAAATTTTTCAGATTTTTATTTTTCTGTCATGTTTCACACATTTAATTATTTGCTTTGTAATCCCACATTTGTTAATTTCCAAGTTACACTGATTTTATTTTCCAAACATTAATGACATGAAGTAGGGCATATACTTTAGAGTTCCCTACAAGTTTAAACAAGATCCAAGAAAATACAATATTTCCAGATTTAATTTTTCTATTCCTTTTCCTCTTCTTCTCCCAAACCCTATCTCTGCTTTGTTTCCAATGTATTCTTGATTGTTCTAGTCAACTCTTGTGTTTTTTTCCCTTTCTCAAGCATTTTCCATAGAAACACCGGAAAAGGTTTCACTGGCACAGTTTCCCTGTGGTCATTTTTTATCAGAAGAACAAGAAACAGAATATCTTTCTATTTCAAAGTTCACATTTTGTTGGATAAACTTTTGTATTTCTTCCTTATGATGTACTTCATCAGAAAATGATTTTGTTCCTGCAGGGAAAATATTTTGAAGATAGCTGGGTACAGCGGTTTGAGTCTCACACCTGCTTCTCAACATTCCCTGAATAATGGGATAAATTTGTTCCTCTTCTGCATGGTATACAATAAGTAGTTAATCTGCACAAATGCTCTGTTTTTAGTATTTTGTCCTTCTGCCACATTTTTGTCAGAATCAGCTCCATCTGCTGGTAAGATTGCATCTTTACTATTAAAGGTCTAGGCTGTTTTCTCATAGGCAGGTTTGGAGCATACACACAATGTTCCCTTTCAATTAACAATTCGTATTGTGGAATACCAGTCCAGTTGCTTATTTGTGCTTTCATAAAATTAATACAGTCTGTTCCATCCAGCGTCTTGGGTACAGCAGAATATCTCAGGTTTTGTCTGTCTGCTCTGTCCTCTAATTCTGTTATTTTTTAAAACATCTCTTCTTGAGCAGTCTCATATTCAGCTAGCCTTTTATTCATTATGACCACTGAGTTTTGCAGCTTTATCACCTTATCTGAATATCTGTTTAAAGCTTCTTCCATTTTTTCCAGCCTTTTATTGTATGAGTTGATATACTCCATCAGTGGTTCATTTATTTTATCCAGATCTGTGTGCAGTTGCCTTATACTTTCCTCTAGGTAACTGGAAGTCATGTATGGAGCTTGCACTGCTTTTTACTGAACAGCTGCAGTACTTTTCCCAGTCAGTGTTTTTTGTCACTTTTTGTAGCTGATTTTCCTTCAGGTCTTCTGTATTTCTTTTTCCATGGCATCCAGGCAGTGTGCTTACTATCAAGTTACTGACATTTAGCCAAAAATCTAGGTCCTCTGGCTTTCTCTGCTAAGTTTATGTTTTCACACTGGGAGAACTAGTCTTAAGCTGTTACTCATTGTGCAGCCATCTTGGAAGTCCTTACAGACTTGGATTTGACCAAGTAGAAAAGTAGCTGTTTTGAATTGGTTGAAATACAAGCTAACCCAGATAACAGTAGAACTGGCAACAGTATCATGCCCAAAACATAAAGGCCAGGTCTCATTAAAATCTCTGCTTACTGAAACTCTGAATAACTGTAGTCAGCAAGAGAAGGGGCATACCCTGGGTTATGTAGTCAGCAAGATAATCTGTATAGTCCTAAAGAAGAGGCATACCCTGGGTTGTATTAGAAGGAATAACACTGTGTAACTGCTTTATGGTTTTCAGAGAGGACAGTTATGTCATAATACCAAACCACTACATGATGGCAACTACTTTGTCCACCCACTATTCTCAACCCTATATAGCTATACACAAGCATGAGTCATGAGTAGAGCAAACAAGCAAAGAAATGCAGGGAGCATAGGAAAATAAGTTTTCTATTTAAGGGATACTTTCAAGCCATCATTATTTATACCCCCATTATCAAATTTAATCAAAAATAATTAAGTTATTTGTCATAAATCTGACGACACTCCCACTGAAAGAAAGGATGTGCAGATATAAACTTTCCAGACCTAGGCATATACCTCTTAACTGTCCAGATTTTCACAGAATGTCCAGATTTTTGCCTCATATTTTTGGTCTGTTCCTTATAAAAGTTGTGGTTTTATGGCAAATCAATGGGATGATCTGAGGACTGAAGTCACTAAATAATGATATACATTTGAGTTTCAGACTTCAAATCCTTCAGAAAATATATGTTAACACAAACCCTGTTACTCACTAACTTTCTAAGTTTATGAGAGCTATATTTAAAGTCTGTCACTATTTTTGGGCCTTTGTCCCCCCATTTTGTCAGGCTTTGTTCTGATTTCTTGCACTAAAAGGTTGAGAAGTATGCCTAGACAGCATGTCCCTGATCCCATTCCCAAACTTCAATAAGCAGAGTTAGACCCACAATACTGAGCATCTAAAACCATCTGCACTAGCCAAAAAAGATGAGATCATTAATCTCTTCTATGGGATGTTATCCATCTTTGTGCCTGCTTGGACATCTTCCCTCTTGTTTGTCACTATTGCCTGCCCTTCTTCATTCTCCTGGCTAGTCCCTGGGCCAGGATTATTAATCAGGCAATCCCATAGCTGGTTAAGAGAACCAGCATATAATGGTAAATCTGTGCCTCAGATATTAGATCCTACCTCCACCCCTGCCAGGTAAGCTCCTCACTGGAACACATTCCTTTATGTTTTTGATTACTTGTTATAGACAAGACATGCAATGATACCGCTGACAACCCACATGTGTCATGGACTGTCAATGTTTTTGTTAGTAATGTCTAGACTATTTACGGAGTTTCTCTGCTCCAGTCTCTCTCAACACAGCACCCATCTGAAAAAAAAAAAAAAAAAAGACATTGACTTTTGCATACCTCATTTTTCTCTCTAGCTAACCACCTGGTAACTGATGCCGATTAATGAATTTGGGTTGGTAACTTCACACAAACACTCCAACTGCTTTGCTAGTAAGCTAGTCCAACATTTATGTGTTTGTCTGTTTGTTTGTTAACCAGGCTAGCCTTCTAAACACAATTATCATTTTAGGGGTAACCCAGCAGCTCTGCCTGGCAAAACAACTCGCTCACAGTCATAGTTTGTCATGAAAGTGGATGGAAGTTATCAAATTCAGGACTATAAAGTGAAGCACATTTGCATCTCACAGCCTTTACACTCTCAGCCAAACTTCCAAACTTTCAACTTGCCTTCTAACATTTAAATGTTACATAGAATTAAGCCTACTAACCAACCTGCATATGAAATTTAATTTTAAAATGCCTTTACTTTAAATTCAAAGCACAGTTATATATTTCACTGAGCCTACATACAACATAGCATGAGTCCTACAGTTGGAGATACTGTCTGCTCATGCATTTGTTGAACTCTCACAAAGCATTACTGTGGCATATTCCCTTGACTATAATGAAGACGGCAGCTTTTGTATGAGTGTACCTTATTTATGGCTTAAATGTTTTTGAACAGTAATTTTAATGAATGAAGGCAGTCATTCAATAAAAAAGTACCTTGTAACAATAGCTTAATTATCTGTTACATTTACAAGTAACATTACATTAAAAAGCAATCACTAAGTAAAGATCTAGAATAAATTGTTTTGTCATAATTAATGTTGTTAATGTAATTTGCAGTGACCTCCTCAACACATCTCAGGTACGAGAGATAAGGAGAGACTCACCATACCTATTCAAGGCCAAATCACCACCACCATATAAGTGGGGGCATTTTCCTTGCTCTGATTAAGGGGTGAGCATAAGTCTATGAAGCCTGATAAAAGGAAATTCAAAGTACTGGAAACACTAGAAATACTAAATCACAACCCTCCAAACTTTTCTGAACTTTTGTCCATGGCTTGTACTTTGAGGCACAATTGTGTGCACCTAAGTGATAAGGGTAGAGCAGAGAAGGAGAAATGAAAATGTATTTTTAAGTGCCAGGCTTTATATTGTGCTTCAAGTAAAGTAAAAGTCCGGAGGAAATCAAGTTCCAGTAGCACAGACTCTATCTGTTTAAATTTCTTTTTTCAGGAAAGTTGTTTACAGTCATGAAACTACAACAGGGGCAGAAGACTACAGGCCTACTGCTCTGACCTCAGAAATAGGAAAAAATCACTTGTGAAAGAAAACACTGTTTTGTTTCTAGAGGACATTGGGGCAGGACCTACGCCTGTGCAAATGCATACTGATTAAGTCATGTCACATAAATCTAACAGTTTTCTTAATGTGCACAAGAAAATAAGTTTGGAGAAAGGCTGCACAGACAGCTTCCTTAATTTTTAACAACGTTTATTATCAAATACCATGCAAAAGATTAATAAATTAGGTCATCTGTAAGTGGGCCCAAACATGGTAGATGAGGAAAAATGCTGTCTGAAGTGCTGGACAAATATGATAATACAAAATGGGTTATATTAAGTGGGAAAGATAGATTGAGATAGACAGACGTCATATATGCTAAGACAGCATCAAATGGTTCATCCCTGAGCTCCTAGTCCATCATTTAAGACATTAATGCATTACATAGAATCTGCTGTTATATATGAACATCAGTCCTGGTATGAATGAAAACACAAGGAGCAATGTTATTATGTAATATAACCAAGTAGTGCCTTATTGCTATTCTATCATGATTGTTTTCTAGTAAATATGTTCTTGATTTTTCTGTGGCTGAGGTAGACAGGGTGACATTATTGTTCAATATTTTCACTGCTGCTATGGTTCACTAACCAGTTAGAATTCTCAGATTTGCATAGCCATTGTATAATACTAATTTAAACTCTTTGATATGCACACATAAGTTATAATTAAAAATTCTGACTCGCTCTGTAGTTTAAAACTTGGGAGTTTAAAATTAGTCAAGCTTCTACAAGAAAATAATTTGTATGCCAACCTAGTTTCTCAGATGAGATACCAAAGTCAGTTATTTGTTAACCCAGGTTAGTCATTAATTGAGCCTAAGGCTATAATTCTAGATTCAAACAAGGGAAAAAAATAACACCACTGAGTAACATTTAACATGGCGCCCAGCCCAGTGGTATGGTTCAGAGTTTAACAAGGGGGAAAGGGGTCATTTCATTTATTGAGTACAATTACTATACATTCTAAACTGCTACCTGCATCATTTAGTGTTTTCTGTAATAACTGTTGCTATAATTTATCAAGCTATTTTAACACTTTGTACTAAGGTTTTACTGAATGTGTCGGAATGCATTATTCCTAGTTCACTAACAGAATAAAGTTCCTCAGTTTGTGAATATTTTATAATAGTTAAACATTCACACATTCTGTGTCTCTTATTTATTTTTATTGCACTCTGAACATTTTCTCGTCTTGTGACTGACATTACTCATACAGGAAAAAGTTAATCATACATGGTGTTCCATCTACTAAAACATACATATACCTCAACAGTCAACAAATACTGAAATAGTGAACAATATTCAGTAATACATTGGAATAACAAACTTATACAGTGGCTTAGGTGCCCTACCTATGATCAATCAATTATTCTTCTCCTAAATGTGTAATTGTTTGATCACAAATAATCAAAAACATAGCTACTCATGAAAGCAAACCGTACAGTAAAAAGACAGTGTTGTTGCATGAAAGCAAGCATCCTGCATTACTCTCATGTAGGGAGCTATGTCACCCACACCGCCTTACTTAACTGTATTAATTTTATAGTCCAACAACTAACAAGAAAAGATAAACACCCTGAATGATGAACAGTTTCAGGAGATTGTGAAGTAAGCACTTCAATATAACAAAAGTGATAGCTGCATTTAGGAAGATTCACATGAGATGTTTGTAAAGCTTCTTTTTCTTGGCACTACTACAGGCCGGCAACTGTCTGTGATGACAACTTACACTCCATTCCCAGCATTCATTACATTTAACCTTAGAAGGACCATATCTCATTTGTATATATCACATCTCTCACCTTAAAATTTACTTTATTGTAATAGTAAACCATAATTATACTATGACTAGGCAAGGCCACTTTTTTTTTTTTTTTTTTTTTTTTTTAATTTATTGATTTAAAACTCTGTTAACCAGATATGTGGCATGGTAATGGGATGCTTTTCCGTCATGATCTGATTGTAATAACACCAAGAGATACAAAGCAATCACATTTTATATATATATATATATATATATATATATATATATATATATATATATATATATATATATATTAACACTTATCAAACAGAAAAACATTCGACATCCGTGAAATAAAAAGCAATTACATTAAAAATTACCTTGAAGAAACATATTAATGTAGGAAACATGTGTCAGTTAAGTGAACATTAAACAACATGTTAGAGACTTTTATATTATAGGAAATGCTCATTTTTATATTAGTAACAAGATTGTAGAGAACAGTAATAAATAAGAAGTGCACGTTTAACAATGACTGTCTGAGATTACCAACAGAATTAATGAAAAAAATGTCTACAGAGATAGTTATATGGGAGATATGCAGAGATATGTGAGTGATAATTTACATACATGTTCAGTGTCTTATCTATATGTATATCTCTAACTATATGTGTGGGTGTATATATATATATATATATATATATATATATATATATATATATATATATATATATATATACATACATACACACACACACACACACACACACACACACACACATACACAGTGGCACAGCAGATAGCATTGTCACCTCACAATAAGAGGTTCCCCTTGTTCAATTCTTGGCTGGGGTGCCTTCTGTGCATAGTCTGCATGAACTCCCTATATTCGTTTGGGTTTCTTCCGGGTCCTCCAGTTTTTTCCCACATTCTGACGACATGCAGTAGTGGATTGGGCACTCTAAATTGGCTGTACGTGTGAATGTGCATGTGAGTGTGAGGTGTGGAAGAACTACCATGGCAGGGCTAGCCACCCAGCTATGTAACCACCCCTACGTCCCATAGTTTCTGGAAGGGGGTGGGTAACTGAACCTGTTTCCATGTACGTGGAGAATGAATTAAAGAAGGCCCTGCCACTAGCAGGAACTGTATTGAAGGACTCAGGAAACTTTCTGGAAAAACTTTTTTTAGTTACCAAGGGTCTTAAAAAATATGAAGATTTGCTACTAGTGACAATGGACATCAAGAGTTTGTTTACGGTGATTCTGAATGACTATGGTCTACAGGCAATAAGATCTTTCTTAGCAAGGAACAGTATGGAAGCAGAACCAATATGTTCCTTGTTGGAACTCGTACTGGAAAATAACATCTTTATGTATGGGGACACTTTCTATTTGCAGACATGGAGTGTGGCTATGGGCACCCCGTGCGCAAATAGTTACTCCAATTTGGTTCTGGCTGAGTGGGAACACAATGAACTGTTACCTAGTACCTGGAAACAATATCTAGTGTACTACGGTCGTTTTGTGGATGATGTCTTTATCCTCTGGAGAGGCAGCTCTACACAATTGGACCTTTTTGTTAACTTCATCAACGAGAGCACAGATTTTCTAGAGTTTGTGGTCAAACACTCTTCGGAGACCATAGAATTTCTGGATGTAAAGATCCAGCTACACCCTGATAGAGGTATCAGTACAGGAATTTATAAAAAAGAAACCTGGAGAAATCATTATCTGCATAGGGGGAGTATGCACCTGGGACATATCTTTGATAACATCTTTGAGAATCAGATCTTAAGAACTTCAAGATTATGTACTGAGAATGAAGACTTTGTAGCAGAATAGAGAAATATTGAGACATATTTAAGTAAAAGATCTTATAAAAGAAAGAATTTAAGACTGAAGCATGACCTACAGGAATTAAGGAGAGGAAAGGGACGTCCCTACTTCTCTGAACCTACATCGAGTCATCATGAGAGTCTGGATTTTAAAACTCAATCACAGCAACTTAAATGTTTGTTAACATACACTGCTGACAATAAGCAAGTATGTGAAGTTATTAGGAAGTTTTGGCCAGTACTGACAACTGATGACAAAATAAAATACATCGTAGGAGAACAGCCTAGATTCCTATATAAGAATAAGAAGAATTTGAAACGTCTCATTTGCAACAAAGATGGTTTTGAAAAAAATAGGCCCAATTCTAACAGAAAGGGCACTTTCAAATGCCTGAGATGCAAAGCTTGCAACTCCATTGACAGCTCTAATACTTTTGTACATCCATACTCCAGGCAACAGTACAATTTTAATGTTTATGCTGATTGTACTAGTTCCCACATTATATACTTAGCGACTTGCTGCCACTGTAGTGCTTTCTATGTTGGCAAAACAGATCAACATCTTAAGGAACGTATCCTTAGACATTTAAGGGACATCAAACAGGAAGATCCCAATAATGTCTTAGCAGCCCATATAGTACAGTATCCTTCTCATCGCTTTGTATTTAAGGCCATAGAGGCAGTCTGTCAGACCACAAGAGGAGGCGATGTTCATAATCGCACAGAGTTAAGGGAAACATGCTGGATAATTAATTTAAGAGCGAACAGATTACCAGGCTTGAATACCAATGTACCGTTAAAACCTGCGCTTAGGAATAGAAGGAATATGATCAGCAAGCTTACTTGAATGTTGCTTCATTCATATAATGTATTCACATACATAGCTACTAGTTTTCTCATATACAATCTCATAGTAAAAAGAAGTACCGCACCTTTAATTATAATGAAGGAAATTATACCTCTTTGCTAGCTGGCCTCCTTTTGGTTTGCAACAAGGGCATGTCACAGATGAATGGCTGTGATGCCTTATAAATACAAAAGCTGAACAGTCCTTTTTTACGATCTGAGGAAGGCATATTTGCCGAAAGCGCTTATCGGAAGACTGAGGACTGCTTGTTTTATGTTATATTCTCTTTTTATCAAAGTTTTGATTTTATTATCAAGTTTTACTGCCTTGGTGGACAACAGGAGCTTTTAGTAGTGTTTTTTATCTATCAGCTGTGTAAACCTTGGCTCTAGATGATTGTCACTGTTGAAGTGACACCCCAACCCCATGTGCAAAAATGGGAAAGGGGGTTGTTGATGGATGGATGGATATATGTACACACACACATACATACACAAACACACACACATATGTATATGTATATATATATATATATATATATATATATATATATATATATATATATATATATTCTATCAGCTGTGTAAACCTTGGCTGTAGATGATTGTCACTGTTGAAGTGACACCCCAACCCCATGTGCAAAAATGGGAAAGGGGGTTGATGGATGGATGGATATATGTACACACACACATACATACACAAACACACACACATATGTATATGTATATATATATATATATATATATATATATATATATTCTATCAGCTGTGTAAACCTTGGCTCTAGATGATTGTCACTGTTGAAGTGACACCCCAACCCATGTGCAAAAATGGGAAAGGGGTTGTTGATGGATGGATGGATATATGTACACACACACATACATACACAAACACACACACATATGTATATGTATATATATATATATATATATATATATATATATATATATATATATATATATATTCTATCAGCTGTGTAAACCTTGGCTCTAGATGATTGTCACTGTTGAAGTGACACCCCAACCCCATGTGCAAAAATGGGAAAGGGGGTTGTTGATGGATGGATGGATATATGTACACACACACATACATACACAAACACACACACATATGTATATGTATATATATATATATATATATATATATATATATATATATATTCTATCAGCTGTGTAAACCTTGGCTCTAGATGATTGTCACTGTTGAAGTGACACCCCAACCCCATGTGCAAAAATGGGAAAGGGGGTTGTTGATGGATGGATGGATATATGTACACACACACATACATACACAAACACACACACACATATGTATATGTATATATATATATATATATATATATATATATATATATATATATATATATTCTATCAGCTGTGTAAACTTTGGCTCTAGATGATTGTCACTGTTGAAGTGACACAACCCCATGTGCAAAAATGGGAAAGGGGTTGTTGATGGATGGATGGATATATGTACACACACACATACATACACAAACACACACACATATGTATATGTATGTATATATATATATATATATATATATATATATATATATATATATATATTCTATCAGCTGTGTAAACCTTGGCTCTAGATGATTGTCACTGTTGAAGTGACACCCCAACCCCATGTGCAAAAATGGGAAAGGGGGTTGTTGATGGATGGATGGATATATGTACACACACACATACATACACAAACACACACACATATGTATATGTATATGTATATATATATATATATATATATATATATATATATATATATATATATATATATATATATTCTATCAGCTGTGTAAACCTTGGCTCTAGATGATTGTCACTGTTGAAGTGACACCCCAACCCCATGTGCAAAAATGGGAAAGGGGGTTGTTGATGGATGGATGGATATATGTACACACACACATACATACACAAACACACACACATATTTATATATGTATATATATATATATATATATATATATATATATATATATATATATATATATATAATGTGTGTGTGTATATACATATATATATATATATATATATATATATATATATATATATATAAAACTTTATAATGAATAATTGTCAGTGAGTTTGCAGATTACCATTGATTGCCATTAAAATCATTGCAAAAAAATTAATATAAAATGTTAACCAACAGGTCACATTTGCAATTACAAAAAGTAAAACAAAAAAATATATTTTTTATGTAGGGGAGCTTCACCTCCCACAACCCCCCCGCACCCCTGGAAATTAAATATACTAACTCCAGGGTTGCACAAACTTGAAAAAAGACAGAAACCCTTCAGTTATGTAATGGTCAATATAATGAACTTTGACAGTTACATAAATCAACAAACTGTATAAGCAACAGAAAACACCACCTATTCATCATATGATAAAATGCGTGCAACGATAGCTTGTACAGCACTCATACATATGTATGCATATATAGGATGTAATTGCTTTTGTAACTCTGGATGTTATTACACCCAGGATGTGGCTGCAAAGGGTCCTGTGTCCCATGACTATTAGCTGCATGAATGCAGGTGACATGATGAGGATTTGTTCACAGAGGCTAGTGTTTATACATTTATAACCCCAAAACTTTATTTAGGATCACTTAATTTGATCCATGCCAGTAAGTAACATTTCAGGAATAAATCACTTTTTGAGGTGGCTTGTATGATTTCCTATGTCTGAACCTGTATACTGAAGTTAAGCTATTTAAAATCTGTGGCTGGAATCTTTTCCCATGAAAGAGTGTGGGTAGCTCCTGTAGAAGGTTTGAGATCTGCCCTCACTCTTTTTTCTGTATCTTGCAGTTAGGTTTCTAAGTACTATGGTAACCCAAGTACCACTCAGGCCTCATTTCCCTCTTCTTTTTTCACATCATGAGGAACTGAGTCCTGAAAATTAATACTGTTAGTTCTGCGGTGGTGCCTCTGGTTTCTTCCTAGAAGCTAGCCTTCAGTGGTATTGACTAGATAGCACTGTGGGGTATTCATTTCCAGTAGTACTACAACCTCCAATTGTCTTTCCTGTTTATTTACAGGACTCTGCAGTCTTATCATATATGTAGTACCAGTGGTGCAACATGTAGCACACTTGCCTTTGGTGCAGAAGCCTGGAGGTTCTAGCCCCTCACCCGGTATATGGATTGCTGACACTGCAGTGCAGGATAATAGTGGTGGTGTGATGCATTGCTGAGTGTGCTGTTTTTGCAGTCAACTTCACATCTTAGTTTCAAAGTATCTCTACAACTTCTCAAGTTTTAAGTTATGTTCAGGCCTTGACTCACTGAACACTAAGATGTCATCATTTATGTTAACTACTCCCTCAAGGCCTTCAGCCATTTGAGATGTAGCCTTCTGAAAGACTTCGGGTGCCAACAAGATCCCAAATGACATTCTGAGATATCATTATTATCTCAACTATTTGTTAAAGATGTATAATTTTAAGACTTGTGAGTCAAGTTTTATCTGCTAGAATCTATGACTCACAAGACAATATTGGGAAACATTTGGGTTTCAATACATCATTTTGGTTTGTTGGTTTCACCATTGTCCATTTACTTAATTCTCCTTGCAGTGACACCCCAGTTACTCCATTCTTTCCAGTTCTTGTTCTTTCTTTTTTTTTTCCAAACATCTTTATTAAATTTACACATATGACAAAGGCAGTTTCACATTTATATAAATGAAAAACATACAAAATGATATCACTTTAGTTACAGTTTACATCACAGACACCATTGAAACAACTATAGTTGTAAACATTATAAATCACTCATAAACCATCCAGTCATTGTCAGTCAAGCATTATATAGCTCATTCGAATCCTGCCTCTTAAACCTTGCTCCTGCTCTGCATATATTGTTCCCCAAATTCCCATTTTTTCCTATGTAGATTTCTCCTTCTCTTTTATAAAGATCCCATTTCCAGTTGTTTTATCTATGTTACTATATTCACTATTTCCAGTAAAGTTGGTCTAGACCTTGATTTCCATTTTTAGTAATTGCTTTTTTGGCAGCCACCATAATTAGACTTAGCAAAGCTTTACTATGTCTAGGCAATTCCAATTCTGTAGCATAACTCAAAAAATTCATCTCCCCAGCCAGTCCAATCCACTCACCCAGCATTTCAGACAGAGTGGTCCGCAGGGAATTCCAAAAGTCTGCCAGCTCATCACACTTCCAAAAAGTATGTTCCCAGCTACCTCTTTCTTGCCCATCACACCTCCAACATTTGCTATCCACCTGAGGAAAAATTCTTTGGAGTCTACTTGTGGTATAAAAATACCTCTGTAAACGCTTCCAGTTCTTGTCCTTTCTTGTGCTTAATGGCCACTGGAAGCCTTCTTATGACCTGTATCATATGCACCACATTGGGAACAATCTTTTAATTATATTCACATGGAAATCATCCTGGTTCAGTAAACAAATCACAGTATTTTTCAAAATTGTCTTTGCTCATAATTGATGCCTCATCTAGACTGATTTTGTTTTTTGTTTTTTTTCTGCAGCATCTCTAAAAGTGTGAATAATAAACAAACTGCTCTAAGCAGTGTGCAAATTACAGTCACTTTGACTACATGGTTGAGTCTGCACTTCTGGATTCATTTGATCATACTCAGTTTGTCAAACATGCAACCTTGTTCAAGATATTAGCTTGGTGGATACACTATTTGAAGCAGCGGCTTGTATGTTTTATTTATATATATGCATTTCACCTCAATTCATTCCCCGGGTAATAGTCTGTGCCTTCAGTTTTGCAGCAACATGAACACTGAACATTCGAATGTGCCTTTCACTCTCAAGGCTTTGAACAAGCTCTCATTCTAGGCATCACACACAACTCCAGTATGAAGTTTGAACTGAAGGACTAGGATTCACTAAAAGCTTCACCACTTGTGCGAATTGCCCAATGTGGGTTGGTCAATATGCATGATGATGAGAAAATCTGCTACAGACACAGGTATAGCCATAATGAGCATGACCTTATTATTGCCATATTAACATGCCTTTGAATTGAGCACTACACTGTCACACCTAACTATGCTAGTGTTTTTTTTCTAGAAGCCCATGCATCCTTTTAGCAAAGGCACCTTCCCCCAACACACAGAAGCCCCTACACTCTCACATACTCACTGAAACACTCACCCATTCACCAACACACACACACTCCATCAAACATGCACAAGCAGATTCATGTTCCTTACCTACCCTACAGTCCAACCACCCAGTAGACCCAGAGGACACATGTGTGTGTGTGTGTGTGTGTGTGTGTGTGTGTGTGTGTGTGTGTGTGTGTGTGTGTGTGTGTGTGTGTGTGTGTGTGTGTGTGTGTGTGTGTGTGTGTGTGTGTGTGTGTGTGTATGTGTGTGTGTGTGTGTGTGCGCGCACACACACCACAAGGACACACACACATGCAGCCTCATTCATGCCCCTGCAGACACATACACAAATGTATACACACAGACAGACACACACACACACTGACAAACACACTAACCCCCCCCCCCCATGTCTTTGATGAACTTATAATACCATGAGTGCTCTGACAGGAGTGAATGGGTGACTGCTGTGTTTTTACAGTGGTCGCTTTTCCTCTTGAGAAAAATGTTACACAGCCAGGTGATTCTCTGAACTGCTTGGTGAAGCAAATTGTGACCTATGGACATTTTCAGGAGAGAAAACATGACTAATTAGCATTAGCCACTCCCTGGACTGATTAACATGCATCTTCACCCATGAGACTGTTCTCTGCACTGAGACTCCTGCAAGGGGAAAAGCTCAGTAGGTAGAGCCATCTCTGGATTCAAAAGGGTTAGTGTGAACAGAAAGCCTTAGAACATTGCACTAAGCTTTCCTAACTCTTTGGGAACATACTTAACATTTATAAACAGTTTTCAATCCTGGGACTGCTTTTCTGCAACATTTGTACTCTTCAGCCTATTTGCGGCTCAGACCTCAACAGTTTTAAGTGCAACATTCACAGCCCTTATTTGTCATTTAATTTGGCTACATAAGTGTCTGTTGTTTCATTTGGCCCTTGGCTTCATGTGAAAAATAAATGTCATATATGTTGCATCGTTTTTTGGCTCACTGTTTTGCATTACATTTCATTTACTTGCCACTAAAATAATCTCTTCTGCATACAGTTTGAACCATGTATTTTAAACTTTAATTGCTTCATCTCAATACATCTGCTAATTTACCCTTTAACCGACAAGGAGTACCAAACCATTCAAACCTTTGTTCCCCAGTCTGGCAATTTTTTTGCTAGGTTACTAGGTAGTATTTAGTTGTTGGGCTCAAAACTGTAGAAACCTTTTTCCTTGTAATACTAGTTGATTTGGTGGGCTCAAGATTATAGAAACCTCCATACCTCCATTCTTGTTGCTGAATCTTTCGGCTTTTCCCGGTTAGGGGTTGCCACAGCGGAACTCTGGTCCGCTAATGATTGGCAGTAGATTTTTACATACCGACTTGCCAGGCCTGACGCACAACCTTCAACGAAGGTACGCCCATTCACGCATATCTCCACACAGAAGACGCTTTTGCTGAGAATCGAATGGGACAACGTCTAATTATTTTTTTTATTGTGTGTGGTTTTTTTCATGTATGTCTTACCATGTAGTCTAGTGATAGGGTCCTTGTGCTTATCTCTGTTCGCATTTCTCTCCTTCCTACTTAGTGCACATCACACCCTCATGTCAGATCATTAAAAAAGCAAAAAATATATATTTATATATAGACACACATATATTACCATTCTGATAGTTTTTCTACACTAGAGATCTTTAGTTCATGCCCCTTCTGAGACATATCCAAGTACTGACAGAAAAATAATACTGATAAGGAGGAAGACCAAGCATGAGATGGATTATTAAGCTTCTTTGACTAGGCAGACTATTGGACATCAATTGCCTGCGATGGAATCTCAAGCATCCTTTCCCAGCATGTATGAACCTTAACCATAAAGTATATCTCAGAGACAGGAAACATACTCAGAGAAAAAAATGGAGAAATGCAACAGAGAAATAATACCCAAATAGATGCATAATGATCACTCTGAAACTAACCTGCCTAAGCGATGCAATAAGCAGAAGATGGGAAGGATAAAGAGATTTCCAAAGTAAGTGGGTTACAGATGAGAATGGAGGGGGTGGGAGTGCTAGCAGACACTCATACATAGAATACCAACTGTACCCAAACTGGAGAATGAACATGTCAAGAACAGAACATGAAGATGTCAAAACAAAAACAAAGAGTAATTGAAATGGGAATTTTAGCTTACCACACAAAGACTAAGATTATTTCACCTTCTGGGTGGGAAGATAAGATGAGACAGTGAGGTTAGAAGACCAGGATGGATTTGTGTGAACACAAAGGAGGACTTTGTGAACAAGATTCTGAACACCGTGCTGTGGAAACTGAAAGGAACTGATGGGGCTGACCATATCATGGTCAGTGCCCAAGCTACAGTGTGAGGCAGTGACCAAGCTACAGTGTGATTCACAATAAAAGGAAAGAAAGTGAGGCATGACATTCAACCACAGTATGAGAAGGCATCTGACTTAAGGATATCTAAGAAGAAAAGTTTATTTGCGTATACGAGGAAAAGAAGGAGGTTACACAAAGAATTAAAATAGACCATAGCTGGTTTCAAAGCACAGAGGAAGGAGCCCTGACTGCTGTGCAGGTGTCCTAAGTTTAGTTACTGGACCTGATCCCTGAGGAGTCGGCTAATGGGTAAAGAGTGACTGGAATTTTTGCAAGGTAACTTATCCTGGGAGTGAAGTGAGGACTGGGATTAACATTTAGAGCTGCAAGTTCTCCAGTTTAGTAGCACATGCATGAAACATGCACACTGGGGACTGGGTGAGGTAGTGTGTAATGCATAACAAAAAAGCCCTCTGCATATGTCAGGATGGCACCATACTGAGTTGCCCTCATCACCTCTCCATCAGCTCCCGAGCTACCTGCATGAGGATGTTCCCACTAGTAGGGCATTGGTTCATAAGGGGTAAATCAGACAGATGTCAGAAATGTCAAGAGTGATGGATGGGAAGCTCTGGGACAAAGGTGATTCCAGATGCTTCCTTATGGCAGATAGATGTGGAAGGAAGCAAAAAATAAAATGAAATATAAAAAAAAAAAACATGAATAAGCTAGCTAGTATTGGAGGGCAAGAAGTCCAAGAAAGACAATAGGTATGTAGTTGCATTTATTTATATGAATGACAGCAACAGAAGAATATCAGCAAGAAAAAAAGAACAGAATATGGATATTGATAGGGGAGATAAATGGGGCAAAATATCATGGGAAGTTTGAAAAGGAACTCCTGACACTAAGTGAGGACAAAGATGTCATGCTGTATGGGTTACCACAAAGGATCCTCAAAAATCGCTGGTTGGAATACTTACAGATGGTCTAATGGAATTGTTCAGTAGGTCTGTGGTTAAGGGGATGACACCTAAGGAATGGAAGTGCATTGCAGCTGTTTAACTCCACAAGAGAGGAAAAAAGTAACCCCAGGAATCTATAAATGGACACATGGTTTTTATTTTGTTTTTCCTAAAGTATTAAAATGTTTAAGCAAATAAGCGTTGTACTGAAAACAGAGCAACTATATCATGTAAAAAACAGAGTAAAAGAATGATTAATACAGTTAAAATAATTAAAATATTAAAATATGATTTATATACACTTATCTAAAAAATGGCACTTCACAGACCTCCTGAAAGGGATCTCTGGCTTACACGCCAAAATCAGGAGGAGTTGCTCACTACAAAGCATTAAGAAAAGGTAAGAAAAAGTCAATCTTCTAGCATTTTCTAAATGTATTTTAATAGTACTCAGCAGCCCTCATATGATGATCTAAGAGAACTAGCCAGAATACAGGGCAACATAAGTTTTTCTCAGTCATCTAAGAACCAGACTATGTAGGATCTAATAAGTAAGGAAATAAATAAATAAAGAATCTTAAAACACAAACCTGACAGTGATTGGTAGCCAATGGAATTCCACAACAGGGAAAGGATGTAAGAAGAGTAGAAACCCCTTGCTAATAAGTTTGCATCAGACTTCTGCACCTTCTGTAGCCATTTCAGGTCCCCATCAAAAAGTCCAAGGTAAAGGGTTTTACAGTACCTCAGACAATAAGGTACCAGGTAATAAACCACTACTGCTAAGTCCAATGTTGGAATAAGATTCCAGAGCCAGAAAATATTTTTCAACTGAAAATAAATGTCTTGGTGACAACTGACACCTGACTGTTTAAAGTCATTCTGAAATCAGGAGTCATGCCAAATTTACGGACTTGAGAAGCAAATTGCAATCTAGTCTCCTCTATAAAACAATCTGGTGAAGAGAGAGGAAAATTCAGCAGATATACATTTACAATCAGCAATGGCTGACTCCAAGTGATCTTTAGAAATAGTAAAGTCTGATGCAGATTTCTAAAGATAAAAACAGGTAAAGCTGCACATCATCTACATACAACTGACATGAGTTACTCTTCTCTCAAATGCCCTCCCTAAGGGGCTGCATATATACAGTGTACAACAACAACACAATGAACAAGCTTGTGGTACTCCTCACTCCAGAGAGTGACTACTAGAGTAGCTAAAACCCTGATATCACTTCTGAAAGTCAAGAGGCAAACCAATCAAGCATGGAGTCAAAACAAATCATAACAAACTCACAAACATTCAGACAAAATATCATGATCCAGCATGCTGAAAGCAGCTGCGAGATCAAAAAGGATCACAGCAGAATATAACATCTCATCTCTAGTCATAAGGATGTCATTAACAACCCAAATAAGCATTGTGTCAGTGCTGTGACTTAATCTAAAACCAGACTGACACTGAGTGTAAGAGATCATGAGATGTTAAATAGGAATGCCTCCGGCCATACTCCTTCTCAGAAAGTTTGCTTATAAAAGGATGGTTGTAGACATAATTCTTTAGTATATTCAGATCCAAAGATGATTTCTTGAGAATATGTGCAATTAGTATTGTCTTTATAATGAATGGAAAAACTCCCACTTCTCAAAGAAGGATTAGTAGTCTAGAGAATAACTCTTTCCAGTGAATGTAAGATTTTACCAGCCAGGTTAGAAAAGGATCCATCCCACAGTAAGTAGAATATGAAGCTGCCTTTTTGAACTCATTGTAGTCAACATAACACTGCCCATGTTTCCTTGGCTTAGAGGGACAAAGTCCTGACTATGATCCAGATGACCTATGTTCAATTAGTGACACAGGGGATGAGTGAGAACAGTCAACGCCAGCTCACTCATGCTTGGTATGTCACTGGCAACACCAAGCAGTGTGGCTGAATGTACAACCCACCTGCCCTGGTCATGTTGGCTTGTACCAGGTCAGGTTGGGGATTCCCTACCAAGCAAGGAAAACAGAAGGTAAATGTGGGAGCATGCATACCTCCAGTCCATGATCATGGATTTATTTATTTTTTTTTATTTATCCTTTGTTGACTGGGTTAGTCCCACTAGGTTAGTAGTTTGTTTTCAGGGAGACCTGAGGTAGTATTTATAGTGTTAGGGGAAATTTGGCCAGGGCATCAAGGAACTTCCCCTACTCTTTTTGATATTTGTTGTGGCAACTTTTACATCCACCTGAACTACCAGATCAAGCAGATGAAGCCTCGGTTTAACATCTCATCTGAAAGATGGTACACTGAGTTAGAAGCTACTCTCTTGTGAAAATTAAAATAAAGAAGCTATAAAATTCTCTTTTAAATTGAAGCATTGAAGCACTGGTCCAGGAAGATAACTTACCTAATATTTGTTATCACTTGACCTTTAGAACATTGGACATGGTTAAACATATTTACAGTGTACAAACAGTATAGAGAGGTATACAGGAACAGTCACAGAGTTGTAGCACCACCCTGAATGCTGTACAGTGACATAACAAAGCTGTCATGCATGACTATATTGATTTATTTTTGTGCTTGGACAGTTTACCTGCAGAGTATCATATTCAAATAAGCTCATATACTATGCCAAATTACAAGAAATAAGGAATGTACCAGTAGCATTCAAAATTAGAACTAGACAGGAACTAAAGCCAATGGAAAGCTTAGATGTCATTATGAAGCAGTCTAGGCATTCACATGGATAAGTAGTGTAGTCACTATTGTGAAGCATGACAAAATTTGTTTTTTGTATTAATCTGCAAGATCTACATAAAGTGATAAGAAGGAATTACCTGGTGATCCCACCTGAGGATGTGGTTTCAATTATGTCAAGTCTATGTTCTTTTCTGTCTAAGAAAAATGCATCTTTGGTATGGAGGATTTGAATTCAGTAGTAAGAATATGGAAAAACTTTACATATTATTCCCGAAGGTACAATAGCTAGAGACTAGACAGCTAGAAATTATATTTCACAGGAACATGTCTATTTAATTGAAACCTTCAACTCACACATCTGATAACTATTTCAGATCATACACTGATAAAAACTAAGATAAAAATGCAGGGTGATGAAGTGAAAAATGAGACTCTAGCACTTTGCCACCTACCTGTTAACAAGAGAGGAATTCAAGGAAGGGGTAGTGGAAATTATCTGTGTGTTATCAGGGAAGACAGAAATATCTTCAGAAGTTATAGCTAGTGAGTAGGATAAAATGAAAATGGAGTTTAAAATAGGGTAGAAATGAAACAGAGGTATAGTTAAGTAATAGGAATTACTTAGGCTGACAAAGGTTAAAGCATTGCAGAATAAGGGGAATCTCACAAGAACAGGTGCAATACAGAGTGCTAAAGGGAAAATAAGGCAGCATCTGTCTAATTCTGGATAATATGCATGAGTTAAGGACTGCTGTTAAACAACTGTGTTTTGATAATAACTCCTCCAGAGCACAACAACTTTTAGAGCAATAACTTAAGCAACAGAAAGTAGAAAGGGTTGTTGCCAAACTTAAGGAGTCTGTAACAAGAAAAATAGCCAGAGATTCTATACAGGTATTACAGATATTCTAGAAATGTTATTAACTTGTATAAAGCAGGGAAATGCAGAAATCAAGAAAAAGCACAAATGCAAGTATTTATGGAAGACTTAATTATGCCAAGGTTAGATCAAGATGAGGTTCAACAACTAACAATTAAGACAGGAGGAGATGAGATAAAAATAGTGATGTATAATCAATCTTCAAGAAAGTCTCCAGGAACACATGGTATCCTTGCAAAAGTTTAGAAATTATGAGGGATGAAAATAATAAAGATCTGGAAATTTTTGTTTAACAGTATTTTAAAAGAAGGAGAAGCACCTACATCTTGGAAGAAAGCTGTGGTGGTTGCATTGCCTAAAAATGGTAAAGATTCACTGGACCCAGCTTCATATAGACCCATTTCCATTTTAAACCATGATTATAAACAGTGTATGCCTATACTAGCTAAAAGAATGACAAAGGTGTTGCCAAAATTGACAGATATGGATTGATGTGGTTTTGAGGAGCGAGACAATCATTTGACACTATTAATAAAACAATGATGATCCAGAGGGAAGCAGGCTGTAAGAAAATACCACTGTTTTGTATGGACCTTGATGCAAAGAAAGCATTAGGCAAAGTAATGTAAGATTTTATGAGAAGGACAACTGAAGCATTTGCATTCACTGATACAATAATAAGATTAATTAGGGGAAACATGAAGGATTGGAGACAAGAATGAAACTAGGAGGAAAGGGTTGTCACCAAGCTTAGGCAGCATATAACAAGGAAGATAACAAGGATCCTGTAGAAGTATTGGAAAAGGTCTATATTATATGTTTGAAGTTTGAAAACTTTGAACGTTAAATAATCAAATTTAAATGTTCAAAGTTCAAACATCAAACATATAATTAAAAAACAAAAAACAAACGGAATTTACCTGAATAGTCTAGGCAGGGGCGCAAGCCCCTCTACACTCCCCACACTCCCCGCTATTTAAATATACCAACTCCGAGACCGCACTATAGTGCAGCAAAGGGAAGATTTCCCTTACTGCACTGTACTGCGGTCTCAGAGTTGGTATATTTAAAGAGAGGGGGGTGTGGGGTGCAAGGGGGCTTGGCCCCCTGCCTGCAGTCGTTAGTTTTGGGTTTGGGTTTTTTTTTTTTTTCTTACATATGTTTGAAGTTTTATAACTTCAAACATTTAAATTTGATATTTTAATGTTCGAAGTTATAAAACTTTGAACATATGATATAGACCCTATTGGAAATACTTTGCAAATTCTGTGAAAGTCTGTATAAAGCAGAGAAATATGTAAATGAAAAAAGGTACAAATGGAAATGTTTATGGAAGAATTAAATATGCCAAGGTTAGAGGTAGAGGAGACTCAACTACTAAAAGTTAGGATAGGAGGAGATGAGATGAAAATGGTGACATATAACCAATCTACAGGAAAGTCCCCAGAAATAGATGGTATTAGTGTGGAAGCTAGGAAGGAAAAAAATGATAAACATCTAGAAGGTTTTGTTTAACAGTATTTTAAGAGGAAGAGAAGTACCAGCATCCTGGAAGAAAGTGGCAGTAGCTGTAATACCTAAAGAGGGTAAAGATCCATCAGATCCAGCTTCATACAGGCCCATTTCAATACTAAATCATGATTATAAAGTGTTTATATCTACAATGGCAAAAAGAATGGCAAAAGTGATGCCAAAATTGACAGATACGGATCGATGTGGTTTTGTGGAGGAGAGGCAAACATTTGACAATATTAACAGAACAGTGATGATCCAGAGGGAAGCAGAATGTGTGAAAATACCACTGTTGTTGGTAGGTCTTGATGCAGAGAAAGCATTTGACAGAGTGAGCTGGGACTTTATAAGCAGAGCAATGGAAGCATTTGCATTTACCGAAAAAAATTATAAGGTTGTTTAGGAGGACATATGAAGGATCGGAGGCAAAAATTAAAGTGGGTGGGGTGCTCTCTGATAATCTCTTCTTGAGCAGAGGAACTAGGCAGGGGTGTCTTCTCTCCCCTTTGTTGTTTGCATTATATTTAGAATCATTGGCAAAGAAAATAAGGAACTCAGAAATTCAAGCATATAATTGGTATGCTAGTCAGGACAAGCTGGCTCTATTTGCAGATGACATTATTTTATATCTGACAAAACCAGAAAGGGAAATTACAGTGCTGTGGAGCATACTGAGACAGTTTCAAACCTTTTCGGGATACAAAATTAATGAAGCCAAAACAAAAGCAGTACCGGTAAATTATGTACCCATATACAAATTGGTTCAGCAATATCCATACCTATTGGTACATGATAAAATTAAGTATTTAGGAGTATGGATTAAAAATGATACCTATGTGGCAGCTAAGAAACAAAAGATAATACAAAAACTGAGAAAATGGAATCTCTGTTACATGGATATTGATAGTAAAATACAAGCAGTTAAAATGCTTTTAGACCCTCTAGTCTTATCTACAGGTCAGGCATATTTTTTATCAACCAGAGAAGATGTTGTGGATAGTAATTAATAAAGAGCTGAAGGATTTTACCTGGGAGGGGAAGATGAAAAGAGTCAAGTGGGATAAGCTTATTCTTCCAATATAACAGGGCAGACTGGGATTACCCAGTTTAAAGGGGTATTTCAGAGTAACACAGTTAAGGCTCCTATGCATGGCATAAGCAGAAAACTATAACTGAAAATGGAAAGAGATGGTGAAGAAACAGGGGGAAGTTCAAGTAACAGTGGGAGACTGGGATTTTGGATGCAAACCTTTAAGGAGAACAACAATAATCATACAGAATATTATATTTGTATAGTAGCAGAAGGTATTCTAAGAACTAAGCCAATACAAGAATGGAGAAAGGAGATTCTGCCAATAGGGGTGACTGCAATTAGGGATACAGACAATAGGCAAGAGTGGCTGGGAGTATATTGGAGAAAACTGGCAAACGAACCAAGATATTGGGAGCAAATAACTAGAGAGGGAACGGTAATAGAATGGGAAGATGCCAAGAACTTATTTGGACTGCAGGTTAGAGATTTCTTTCCATATCAAGGATTGATATCAGAATATAGACAAAGAGAAAGAATGGGGAGGGGCTCCTAAATGAAAGACCAGCATTGGTAGAGTTTTTTTTTTTTCAAACACTTTTATTGAATGATCAGTTGTGACATAGGTAAATTTACATTCATATAAAAGTAATCATACTATAATTAACATAACAAACATTTTACTTCACATATATTGCTATATATCATATAACCTAAGGAACATTACATAAATGCTTAATAGACTCTAGAACAGAAGTTGCAGTTAAGAAAGGAATAATTAGTAGAGCATATAAAATATTGCATGATAACTATAAGAATCAATCAGAAGAGGTTAGGAAGAATTAGGAAGAGAAGACTGGATATGCAATTCACAAAGAAACAATGGGCGGGATATATGTATGTCTCCCAAATATGCAACAAAATCTAGAAGATTTAGGATCTTTGCCTGGAAGTGTTTACATAGATATTTTTATACCCAAAGAAGGCTCCAAAGAATCTTTCCTCAGGTAGACAGCAAATGTTGAAGATGTGATAGGGAAGAAAGAGGTAACTAGGAACATATTTTCTTTGAGTATAATGAGATGGTGGACTTTAAGATTCCCTGCAGACTGCTTTGTCGGAGATGCTGGGTGAGCAAATTAGAGTGGCTAGGGAATTTTTTTTTTTTTGAGCTATAATACAGATTTGGAATTGCCTAGACATAGTAAGGCTTTGCTGAGTCTAATTATGATGGTTGCTAAAAAAAGCAATAACTTCAATAACTAGAAAATGGAAATCAAAGTCTAAACCAACAATGTATCGATCGGCCTATTAATGTGAAGTCCGTTTTTTTTATTTATTTATATATTTTTTCTTTGATTCTACAGAGGGGTTGTGGTGCTGCCCTAAAAGACAGAGCAGAGGCTGTAGATCACACTGTAATAAGCCGATGGCTTACATGAATGTATCGATCGGCTTATTACTGTCAAGTCCGTCTTTTTCTTTGGTTCTTGCTGAGGGGTTATGGTGCCATCTTTAAATGACAGAGCAGGGGGATGTAGATCTTGCTGTAATAAACTGATCGCTTATGATTGGCTTATTAGTATCAAGTCTTTTTTTTCCCCTTACATTCTTGCTGAGGGATTATGGTGCTGCAGTTATTTCTCTGCTTATCCATGGTAGCACTAACAAGGCATCTGAGTCCTCAGACAAACTTGGGTACTAGAAAAATGTAGATACTGATTCAAAGGAACTGCAGTGTTTTATTAATATATAAATACTTTGTGGTTCGTTTTAACCAGTATCTGTTTGTTCTCTTCACTTCTTTTACCTGGCATAGGATTTAGCTGGGTAGTGGTCAGGTCTAAATCACTCTGTACCAATTGAGCTGGGTAGAAGGACTACTATTGCAGTCTATAGATTGAACTATAGGTCTGAAGAATGAAATGTCACGCCATCACAGTGGAAAACTTTGGTTTAAGCAGGTTGAGTATTCTCTTTGGGAGAAATGTATGCCTCCACAGCAGCCCTTCAGAATAATGCTGCTGTTTCACTGGGCAGCTGAAATGAATCATTGTGGTGCTAAGTGTCTGGCAACATGTGAGAAAGTTTCAGCAATGCCTTCAGAGATTTTATCTGACATTGGGTCCGCTGAATCTTTGCTCAAGGTCCCAGTCTTAGGAAAGGACCTTAGTTACTGATTGGATTTGTTATGCTTGAAACAAGTCATAACCTTTACACTGTAGTCATTTGGTAATTTCGCTATGCCTTCAATATGATGAGGTGCTCACATAAGGACCCTATCTGTTTATGGAACATGTTCCTTTCAGGTAAAATGCAGTATGGCAATGAAGCAGATAAGCAAAGAAGAATACAATTATACTGTATTTGTGGAATGGCTTACATATGTGGGAAATCGCATTGTTCTTGAACGTATAATTTCATGCATTTCATCTGTCAGGCACAGGTTAACTACTGGCAAGGCCTTTGCATCAAATGGTTCAGCGAGAACCTAGTGGAATTTAGATTTTCATGTTTTCTTGCAGTTATCTCAAATATGAGAGCAGTCAATCACAGATCTCCTTGTATCCCTGAATAATGCAGCAGCAGTTTCTCAAGCTTTAAGACCAGAGTTCAGTATATTTATTTTTATTTATTTTATTTTACATTTGTTAACTGGGAAAGTCCAACTGGATGCATATCTATTTTCAGTGAAGGCCCGGGGAGAAAAGCTCCAGAAGTACAAATTATAATTAACAAATAGAGAAAAATACAATCAACAGTATCATTGCAACAGTTCTAAATAACAAATGGATATATATAATTTCAGGATAAATTAAAAGAAAAAAGAAAAATAGAGTAAGTTAGTTGGAAGAAGTAGAATGCAGTATGCTATCTGAGTTGCAGTACCAGTGGCACTGAGGACAGAAAAGAAAAGGGGAACCACTTAGCAAGGTGAGCTGAGGGAGATTAACCTGGGGTGGTGCAGGTACAAATTCAGTGATTGTTGAGATAACCTTTTACTGCAATTTTAAACTTTGTTAGAGAGGGTTCCGCTGTTATGGCAGGAGGGAGTAAGTTCCAAGTTTTTGCTGTAGTTAGAGAATACCGAGTCACTGGCATGATCACTGGATCTAGTGGTGTTTATCATTCATTTGTCATTAGATCTCAGTGGTCTGGTATTGATGTGGGGGGTAATTAGTGGTTGAATTCCTGGTACTCTCTCTGGTTGGTAAATGATTTTGTGGGCTATAATAAGCTGATTGTAGAGAAGTAGGTTGGGGGCCTCTTGCCAGTTTAGTGCTTTTAAATTTTGGCAGTGGTGTGTGTGATGGGGGACCCTACAGCAAATCTAGCAATATGGTTATAGCAGACTGTTAATCTATTTAGCTCAGTTTTTGAGAGGTTAGTGAGGATAAGTAAGACATAAAGGAGAGAAGAGAGTAGGTGGGTATGTGCTGTGATGGATATGGCCAAAGTTAGGTAGGCTTTGTTTCTGTAGAGTGAGCCCAGTTTTTTATTGGTATTTTTTGATTGTTTGATTAACATGTGGGTCAAATTTCAGATTGTTGTCAGTTAGTACCCCAAGTAGTTTGGTGTGGTTAACAGGGGATATAATGGTACCATTGCTGGAGGTGATACTAAAATCAACCTGAGAGGGGGCGTCAGTTGAGGAAAACAGCAGAAGTTTGGTTTTATTAGTATTTAGCAGAAGATGTCTGCTAGTAAACCAGTTTTCTACTAAGTTAAATGTTTTCTGGGTTTGGATGTGTAGTTCTGGAAGGGACTTGGCTGAGGAGATTAAAGTAGAGTCGTCTACATATTGTATGCAGGTAGCTTCAGGGGTGACTATTTACAGATCATTAACAAAGATTGAGAATAGTAGAGGACCTAATATGGACCCTTGTGGAACTCCTATTGATACAGGTAGAAGGGTGGATAGACTATTTTGCCAGATCACTGCCTGAGCTAGAAACTAGATACACTGTTCAAAACATCATGTGCTCTTATTGTCCAAGTACCATATGAAGTTGCACAGAAAGATCTAATGTCTTAGTCAGCAGCCGCTATCAGTTAGACACGCAGAGTATACAGCTACACTTTAATAAACTCACGTACAGTGTAAGACCCTGTAAAAAATAGTCTGATTTATGTGTTCTCTGCAATCTTTCAATTCAATGAATTCTACAAAAGGCAACTGAATACAAAATTCAGCTGTTTTCATTAGCTTTCTTTTTCCTTTAGGCTCTTCTGGTTTTATTGCCATATAGAGACAGCATTGTAACTCAACCATCTTCATATCATGCAGAACCTTGACTTCCATCACCTTGGCAGGATTCTTTATTTAGCCTTGGAGTTTCCCTCCTTACTACGTGTATGCTCCAGATCTTTCAGGAATTAATGTAGCCTTACGTGCCGAAGTTTTACATACTTAAATGGAATAAAGTGTGAAGCACTATGATCTGTTCGGCAAGTATAACTTTATCATAGCATATCCTACATTATCTCTTTTTTATTTAACACCTTTAGTGAATTATCATTTAAATCATAGGCAAAGATGCAGTTATATAAAACTAACAATAAACAATATTAACGTGCCCAGTTACAAACATTAATTATACAGCATATATTTTTGTATAACTATCAATAATCCAACATTTCATAATTAGCTGAATCCCTGCCTGCCCTCATATCTCACTCTTCTTTCAAGACATTATTCTGCATGTAGTCTCACAATTCCCAATTTTTCTATATAATTTGCTCCTACCCTTTTCTAAAAATTATACTTACAGTTCTTTTGTCTGTGTTACAATATTAAACACATTGAAACGTAGTTGGTTAAGACTTTGATTTCCATTTTGTAGTAATGGCTGTTTTGCCAGCCACCACAGTGTCTAGGCAATTCAGATCTTATATCCATTTCCTTGGATGCAGTGATTTGCTAGGGCAATACTTCTAAAAGAGTTCTCTGCTGGTAATTTTTAAAGTCTGCCAGATCATTGCACTCACAAAACGTATGTTCCCATTTACCTTGTTCTTTCCTGTCATACCTCCGACATTTGTCAGCTACCTGAGAGAATTCTGTGGAGTCTGCTTGGGGTATAAAAATACCTATGCAAACTCTTCCAATCAAAACTCCTAAATCTTCTAGACTTTGTTGCATATTTATGTCCTTCTATTGTTTCATTTTGAATTACTTATTGAATCTTTATTACCAATCTTTTCTAACCTCCTCTCATTCCTATACTTATTGTGCAATGTCTGATATGCCCTACTAATTATCTCTGTTTTTTTACTGCTTCTGTTCTAGGTTCATCTAAAAATTGTGCCAGAACAGGTCATTCACTTAGGATTCCTCTATTCCTTTCTCTTTGCCTTCTCTATCAAGGACTGATAGAATATTGGCAGTGCAGTCCACATGTGTACTTGGCCTCTTCAGATACTACTACCTTTCCCCTCTTTAGTTATTTGCTCCCAATACCTTGGTTCCTTTGCCAGTTTTATCCAGTAAATTTCAGCCTACTCTCTGTACCCTAATTCCAGTCACCCCCACTAGCAAAATACTATCTCTCCATTCTCATGTTGGCTTACTTCTTAGAGAAAATTACATTCATAAAGTAGCAGAAATTATACTATGTCTGTTATTCTCCGTAAGGATCTGCATCCAGAATCCCAAATGTATTTCTTGAATTCCCTCAATTCTATTTTATCACTTTCCACATTGAATTATAGCTTTCTGCTTGTGTCATGTTTATGGCCCTTAACTGTGTAGCTTTAAAATATTCCTTCAAATCACGTAATCCTAAACTACCTTGTTCTGTTGGAAGGATCATCTTGTTCCTCTTGACCCTTCCCTTTCCTTCTTTTATTCCCCTCTCAGATAAATTCCTTCAGCTGTTTATTATTAACAACTTTTCCTTTGGTTGATAAAAAATATGTCTGACCTGTGTATAACACTAAAGGGCCTTAAGACATTTTCACTGCTTTTACCCTGCTATCTATATCCATAAACAAGATCTTCCACTTTCTCTGTTTATTATATTTTGCTTAGTCTCTTCCCACATATCCTGAGCTGTCATAGCAGAATCCTTTAAACCCATATTTCTAAGTACTTTGTTATCATGTCCTCATAAGTATGGGTATTGCCAAACCAATTAATATGTGGGTACATAATTTACAGTTATATCCTTTGTGTTATCTTCATTCATTTTATATCCTGAAAATACTTGAAACTGTCACAATTTTTTTCATAACAAAGAGATGGCCATTCCTGATTTCATCAGGTACCGAATATCATCTGCAAATAAAGCCATCTTTTCTTGGTTACCGTACCACATTATATCCTTGAATTTCTGTGTCCCTAATTTTCTTTGCCACTGGCTCTAAATATAAACAAAGGGGAAAGAGGGCACTCCTGCCTGGTTTATCTGTTCAAACACAACTTATCAGAGAAGAATGTTCCCACTTTAAATTTTCCCTCCGATCCCACATATATCCTTCTAATTAACCTGAGTATTATATTTGGCCATGCAAATACTTGCATTGCCTACCTGTAAGATTACAGCTTACTCTGCTGAGCTGAATGCTTTCTCTGCATCATGACCCAACAACAACAGCAGGATTTTCTTACACTCTGCTTACCTTTGGATCATCATTGTTCTATTAATGTTGTCAAATGTTTGCCTCCTGTTCACAAAACAACATTGATCCATACCTATCAATTCTGGAAACACTTTTGCCATTTTTTGAGCTATTATATACATAAGCACTTTATAATCCTGGTTTAAAATTCAAATGGACCAATATGAAGTTAGGTCTGATGAGTCTTTACATACTACATTCTCCACAGCTTTCTTCCAGGATGTTGATGCTTCCCTTCCTTTTTAATGCTGTTAAATAAAACCTTTCAGATCTTTATCCCTTTCTCCCCTCCGAGCTTCTTCACGTGGAATACCATCTTTTCCGGCTGAAGTTCCTACAGACTGATTGTATGTCACCATTTTATCTCGTCTCTTATCTTAACTGTTGATTGTTGTGCCTGATCTACCTCTAACCTTGGCATACTTAAGTCTTCCAGACACATTTCCATTTTTGCTGTTTATCGATTTACTCAATTCTCTGCTTTATACAAATGTTTGTAAAATTTCCAAAATATCTTTAATATTTCAATAGGATTTCTGGTCATTTTTTCTTGTTATAGGCTCCTTTCGAGTTGCTGTTGCCTAAGTCACTGTTCTAAAAGTTTTTGTGCTCTGGTGTTAACACCGAAATGGTTGCTTAACAGCAGTCTTTCTACACTCATGTATGTTATCCAGATACTCCCTTATTTTCTCTTTAGCACTCTGCAGTTGCACCTCTTCTTGTTCTGTGAGATTCCTCTTATTCTGCAAAGCTGTAACCTTTGTCAGCCCCTAGAAATAATTCCTGTTGCTACGTAACCCTTTCTGTTTTTATGTTATTTCTACCGTTTTTATTTTTATTTAATTGTACTTTTTATTGTATCCCACTCACTAGCTATAACTTATGACTACATTTCTATCTTCCCTACTTGCAAATCATTTCCACTACTCATTTCTTAAATTCCTCAGTTTTAACAGGTATGGAGGCAATGCCAGTGTCTCATTTTAATTCATTATCCAGCATTTTTCTTTGTTGTTATTGGCGCCTGATCTGAAATACTTATTATATGTGTGTTGAACCTTTCAATTAAATGCACATGTTCCTCTGAAATATAATTTCTGTCCAGTTTAGTCCAGTTATTGTACCTTGGTAATCATTTGGACGGATGCAGTGGTTAACACTGTTGTCTCACTGCAAGAGGTTCTCTGGTTCGATTCTCGCCTGGGTGCCTTCTGTGCGGAGTCTACATGTCTTCCCTGCATTTGTCAGTTTCCATGTAGGTAATGTGTGTAATGCGTAGGATCTTCTTCGTGAGGTACTTCTGTGGCCTCTCCAGCTGTTGCAGGTGTCAAGTGAGGTACATGCCAAATGGGGCATTATACTCAATGTGTGGTCTAATGAGGGAAGAGTAGAGAGATACTCCAGCTTGTCCTATTTTTGTCAAAAGCACATCTCATGACCCCATATTAAATAGCTGTGATGATATTGGCTGTACAAATGTGTAAAAGGTCCATCAGGGTCGGAACTAAGCATGCCTTGTATGATAGGCACAGATTACCTGTCAGCAGTCTGCAGGAAAGAGAGTATAGCCATAAGTTTTTAAGGTGATCTATGTAAGACATGTTTACACCCTGTACTCTTTTGAGGGGAGCTTCTATGGACATTCTACGTGCTGTATGTGCCTCAGCAGGTACATACCTAGTGTTCAGTCATAGGAGTATACTAGGCTAATGATTACCATGGCCTCTATAAGCCTAGCCATGCAATTCGGCCCAATTGAGTCCCTATAGTAGGTATCAACTGTCCAGACTTTGGCTTCATGTTGTTGGTCTGTTTTTCATAAAATCTTTGGGTTTATGACAACTGTCTGAGGATTGCAGTGTTTAAATATTGGCATATATTTGAGTTTCCAATTCTATATCCTCCACAAAAATGCATCATAACACAAATCCTATTATTCTGTCTACTTTCTAGATTTTTAAGAGTAATCTTTAAAATCTGTCCCTATTTTTAGGCCTTTGTCCCCACCCTAATTTTGAGCTTTGTCCAGATTTCCTGAGCTAAGAGGTTGAGAGTTATGGTCCCTATGTATCAGGGGTATTTAATACAGGGGTATGTTACTTAGGAAGATACTCTGTGCCTCTGTCTATCAGAGACATGGGGGCCAGAACTGGTATGAATTTCCAACTGACCATGTATCGCTCAAGGTTAAGTTTAAATATGGATAGGGGTAGACTCTGCTTCACATGGAGGGGCATCTTGCTCCAAAGCATGGAGATTCTGTGAGACACATCTATTGCACCAACATGTTTTGTTCATATCATAAGCAAAATTTAAACCCTTGGCTCAGGTGGGTCTGATGCTGTTTGTTAATGCCATGTAAACAACGTACATCAGAACTAGATCAAAGATGCCTTGTTTGCTAGACATAGATCGCCTCACAGTAATACGTGTGAGATGCAGTATACAGATATGGCTTTAAGGTGATCCAGATAGGGCAATGTGTTTATACCCTGGATTCTCCAGGTAAGGAAACCTTTGGGGGCATTCCAACGGTTGCATATGTCTGATCAGGTACATGTCAAAGAGGATGTTATACTCAATGATGGGTCTGATAAGGACCAAATATGGTGGCACTATGACTTCCTTTGACCTGGATGCCATTGCCTAACTTATAAGTTGGGTGTCATAGGATAATTGTCTTACTACTTTGGCCACAGGTTGGTCAAAGGCCAGATTATTATCTATATATGTTCCCAGATCCATGAATACTGGGTCATCTGTTAGGGTGCCTTACTGACGAAGTACTTAGCTTGGGTGGCAGTTTTCCCAAAATGCACTATATTGCACTTCTTGGCAATAAGTTATAGTCTGTGGCTTTGGAACCCGTTATTTGTGGTAAACCCTCTTTTAACATGTTTGTGTCATGGGAGAATCTGTCATAACTCACAATTATCAAGTTATTTGGGAACCTGGTCCGCCTTTACTTCTCAGAGGTATATGACAAATAGGATTGATCTCAAAATGTAGCACTGAGGTACCTAGCTTGTGAATGGTCTTTTAGTGGACGTGGTATCACCAATCCTGATTTCCTGAGTCCTGTCTGTGAGACAGCTTGCAATCCAGCAAGATATGTAGTGGTTTATGGCCAATTCATTGAGTTTGTCAACTATACCTGAGTGGGATATTGCACTAAATGTTTTAGCCAGGTCCAGGTTGGTGGTACTGTGTGCACCGTCTCCCCCGCATGCATTGCTTTAGTGACTTTCTTACAGAAGTACACCAAGTTAAGTAGACATAGCCCTCTCTTAACAAAGCCAAACTGCGTTGGGTCCATTGTCTTTGAACCTTTCCATGTTAATTCACTCTGTTGCTTTGCATATTAGACTAGTCAGACTAATAGGTCTGTAGTTTCTGGGGTCAGTTCATCGTTCACCTTTGTAAAGTGGATTTTCCTCTGTACTCCTCCATTCTCATGGTACAAAACCTGTTTTGAGGCTATAGTTGAAACATGACCAAAATGGTTCTGATAGGTCATGTTTCAAATCATTTAGGAGGCATCCCAGGATGTTGTTGGGGCCAGCTGAGGCTAGGTTTTTGGCCTTAGTGCATGCTGACCATACCTGCTCTCGGTTAACAGATGTGGATTATGCTGTGAGGTATTTCACTTGGGGGGAAGGCAGAGGTGGAGGGGGTGGGGTTTGAAGTTGGAACTCAATTTCTCATCGTGTAAATTTGCTATGTTGCTCTGCTCGGTGAGCATGGCACCACTGAACTTCAGGGGTTATCATAAATGGTTAAGGTGTTTATCTCATAAGCATAAGGTACAGGAATTGATTCTCACATGGGGAAGCATAGGTAGGCCTCCTGGGGTTGTCAACTTAATAATCACCTATGAACCAATCTTCCCCACAGTGGTGTGTGCTACCTTTTACTTTTCAAACACAGCTGTAGAAGGCCTTGTGTTTGACTTTAGCCTGTCAGCCTATCTTGAACTTGTAAGTGGCCTTGTAGTAATTAATTAACCCCCTTAGTTTCCTGTTTATTTTAATGATACAGCTGCTATCATTGTGGATGTTGCTATTCCTGAATTTTGCCACAATATTTTTCATTTTGCTATGCATCCTATTAAGGTGAGGATTACACCAGTGTGGTTTGTTTTTAGAGTTTGCTTTGGGGGTCTAGTAGTCACAGTAACCTCCATACAGCCATTCATAATGAATGTACAAGGTCCCTGTGAATCAATTTCGCATAGGTTTCTGAGAACTTGGGGTTGGGAGGGGCATCGCATTTTTTCAGAGTATCACTTAATGGGATGTAGTTTGCTTTGGAACAGTTCCTAACAGCTACAGGGTTTACATGGGTTACAGAGCTGAATTTTGTTTTGCAGAGACAGCTTTGAGGTCTGATCTCACCAGTGATGATGTGACACTGAGTGGGTGCAACCCTTTCACATATGAGTACCAGATCCAGTGTGTTTAACCCTCTGGTGGGTGTGCGCTTTATCTGGTCAATAGTATTTGTGTTAATCAAGTCCTAGCATCAATGTGCCTACAAGTATGAGCCAGTGTATGCTGCCCTTTCTATACAGGGGTAGTTAAAGTGTCCCATGAATAGGGTATTTGGTTTAATGGTGAATGTCTCAAGTAGGTCTAGGTACGAGCAATGGGACATAAAGGGTCACCTACAGCTGGCTGATGTATGTTATGGGATTTTAATATGGTTGATTTACATGTGGATGAATTCCAGGGTATCATCTGTTTTAATAACATAGAGGTATGATTGCTGCTAATACAGATTGAGACAACTCCACCTTTTGTCCCTGTATGTGCTGCTGTTGGGCTAAACATGTGGAAGGCACTATAAACCGTGTCTCAGTAAAGGCAAAGATGTCTGTCTTCTCCATGGTGAGTACATCTTGTAGGGTGTGGATTTTCTTGTTTAGGCTACTACCGTTGAGCAGCAATACCTTAATGTTCCATTTGGCTTTTATTTTTTATTTTGGTAGGTTTGTCAATTTATCATTGTCCAAAGACATCTGTTAGGGGATGGCTACAGTTTTAGCCAATATTCTGTGGCCTCATGGAGACATGTGTAGACCACCCTTTGTAAAACAAGTGGCTTCATTAACAGTCAGTGTGCACTGTTGTTTAAC